>NW_026083014.1:0-96201 GCF_020184175.1 Aphis gossypii
ATTATAGTTGTAAAATAATGTAAGAAATGAAATACACATCGGAGCACCGGACGGAGATCGCCGGACGTGTGTTCAGTCATATCATTTTATATGTATTTTACTATGACGCGTAATTATCTTCCGGTGTTTTGCCGTCTGCCCGCCGGATACCATCTAGCGTGGTAATTTAGCCGGACCGGTGAGTTCTGCGGTGAACTGACCGTCCGGCAAAAACCGTCAACGTCTGTTTACTCTAATCTAACTCAATGTAAATAAAGACCGTCCGATTTTTGCCGTCCGGCAAAAACCTGTCGTCTGTTCAGGCCCTTAGTGCACACTTGTTATAAGTCACAAAATTGAAATTGTGCAGGAGAGCTGTTTTAAATTTTAACTTTTTTGACACCCAATTAACTTAATTAATATTTAATCAATTTGTTTTTTCTAAATTGAAATTAACTTAAAAATATATGTAGTTTCTTTTTAATATATGTGAACTGAATGGGAACCGTCCTAACTTAAACTTATACACGGTTACGTAACGTTCAATAATTGAACCTTCAGACCGGTCAAAATTTGAACTTTTAAACCTTTACAGCACTCGGTTCACACCAGGTTAAAATTTGGTATTCAAAATAACCAACGGTCGGGGCAGGGAACCAATATTGAACTGAGTGCAGCACCGTGATCTCAGTGTAATTTGAACTGAGTAGGCACTTGAATTGTTACTCGGGCGTGTTATAAAATTTACAAATTAAATATCAATTCAAAAATATTAGAAAACAGACCAATAAAAATAATAATAGCAAAGACGAAATTCTCTTGAACGCAATTAAATAAATTATAATACGATCCAACTATCTACAATGAAAGCAGATTACACTTCGTTATAGAATAATTAATTAATTTATCGATAGCGCCAACGAAACACCTATTATATAATATAATTTAATAAATTAAAATTCAATACAACGATTATACAACAATTCACAACAACAAAAATAAAAAATCACGTCGAGGTCACCAAAATGAACGGGCCGGGAGCATATAAAGCTAATACGCGCGCCCGGTCACCAAAATAATTCGTGCGCTGCACACCGACCGACCTGTGTATGTGTGTGTATGTGTGTATAGCGACTCTAAGGAAGTGGCCGGGGTCGCCGAGCAAGACCAAAGAGTGCTAGTGTGCGGTGGTGTGTGTAGGTGTGTATAATTGTGGTGTGTATACTTAAATCTAGGGACACGGGTAACTAAGAATAAAAATGGTAACTCAAATTGTAGGTGTGGTAAAAGATATAATATAATAATAAAATTTACGGCCCTTTTGGCCCAACAAGTAAAAATATGTATAGTATAA
This sequence comes from Aphis gossypii, assembly GCF_020184175.1. NCBI lineage: Eukaryota > Metazoa > Arthropoda > Insecta > Hemiptera > Aphididae > Aphis > Aphis gossypii. Next base: position 1,334 of record NW_026083014.1, read on the forward strand.
TAATAGTTGCCGGTTCGGCACAACCAAATATAATACAAATAATAATATAATATAAATAATAATAAATAAATAAAAAATAACTCACAATATTGTCGGTGCTCAGCTGGCCAGCTGCACCTAAAGCTATATAATAAAAATGACACACACAACACGGATACAATAATTTAAATAATACACAAAAAAAAGACTAGATGGCGATTTGCGCTCACAATACAATAATAAAAAAATATGTGGCAATTAGTGCTCACACAAAAATAACAATAATGTGGCGATTTGCGCTCACACAATATACAATAAAATTGGCGATTCGCGCCCACAGTGCAATATCAATATAATAATAGCGGCGATTAGCGCACACTATATAATATTATAAAAAGAATTTGCGGCGATTAGCGCCTAAGCAAAATAAAATAACAAAGTGGCTATTCGCGCCCACAAAATATAATAAAACTAGAGATTCGCGCTCACAAACACGAACTTTTTTAAGTATATAAAAAAACAACGGCGATTAGCGCACGTACGGCAGCTATATTGCAATGACGCTGGAGAGAAGACTAACATAATTATAATATTATACCGACGACGCGGGCGGACGGGAAGACATAATAATGCGCTGATTGCGATTCTTCACGCGTAATCTTAATATTATATAACTCACACAACAATTAAAACACAAATTTAAACAATAATATAAAATAAACAGTAATATGTATGTGCGTGTGTGTGTGTGATCGGCCGGTGACAAATATAGGCCGTTGACCTATATAATAAGTGGCTAGCTGTATTATATTATTGCATTCCGGGCGGCAACAATAGGCATTAAGTACCATTATTTCGTACTCCAAATCGGGTTATTTTTCTTTAAATAAACAAGAAATGACATTTATAGACCGTTAAGATAAGAAAATAGTTGGAAATATGAAAAAAACCCATGGTCTGTGTTGTAATTTAGGTATCCATAAATACACTAGTGACAAACACGGTGAGTACCTATTCTGGTACTCAAAGCGTTTAAGAACAGCTCTATTAAAGTACTGTGGCAGTCAACTTGTTAAAAACAAAATAATGTCACTGAAAGTGTTTGTAAAAACGCAAATTATTATAACTCCACTTCTTTAAAGTTGATGTTTATGCTCAAATATAATAAGTCCTACTTCTGAAATATTTCTACTGCACTGATATAATAAGTCCGGACTTATAACATGTGGGCAGTTAATAAATTGAAGAATAAAAACCAAATGTATGTTAAGTCCGGACATATGATAAGTGTGCAATAAAATTACTGTACAAGTTAAAAAATTAAGGACTTATCACTAAAAGTTTAGGACTTAATACATTAGGGCAAAAATAAACATTAAACACGGCTAACTGCCATTTATGATAAGTGAAAATAGTAAATATCACGTGAAATAATGGTTATAGAGTACAAAGACCTTGTATAAAAAATAAAGGGAATTTAATTTTCTATCAATTGGTATCAAAAAGTGAATTTTGAAAAAAATGGACTTATAACAAGTGTGCACTAAGCCATCGATTTATTAACAAGTAATATTTCATTTCTCAAATTTATTATATTCTCTTTTAAGATTTTTATTTTTTTTTATATCTTGTAAAAGTGTTTTAGCTAAGTATTTTTCATATCTTAATATTTTAATTTTTCTTTTGATTAAAATTATGGTTTTTCTTTGTTCATGTTTACTTTGTACTTCCTTCTCATCATTATCATCGATTTCTTCATCCAATCGATGAATTTCAATTAAGATATGTAAATCCATTTTCTAAAAATAAAACATTTTTTTTTTTTTTTTTATGTTTTGGAAAAGCTATTATGAACAAAGTAATACTCCTATATAAGTAGGTGTATAAAAAAAAAGAAAAAATGGAAAATAGATTAAAGAAATAATATAAATTATGTTAAAAAAAAAAAAAATAATAAAAAAATAGATTCATTTAAACAAATTTATTTGTTAAATCTTCTAGTTGATTATTCAAAATTGAGGAACGATAACGTATACGTCTATTACATTTTTCACCAATATAATAAGAAAAATTATAGTCATCTAAAAGGTTTCTTTTTTCATTTCTTAACTTGTCTATTTCAACTAGATCTATTATTTTTTTTTTATATAAATTATTAATTTTTTTTATTTAAAGCTCTTATATCAATTTTTTTTCTTTCTTCATCTTGATCAACACTTTTTTGGTTTTCTAAAACTTTCAAATGTAATTCTTCAATCAAAGATCGGAGGTATACGATTTGAGGAGATTCCATTTTATAATTCTGAAATTATAGGTAAATATTTATTCGTTTATTTTTTTATTTTAAATATAAAAAAGGTAATGTAAAAACTAGGTATATCTCATTTACACCACATCTAAAAAAAATAATTTGTACCACTTTTCAAGTTTATAATTCACACCAAATAAAATTTAAAAAAGGGGCATTATCTAATCTGTACTTACTAAAATTATAATTTGTAACATTGTTCACATTATTAAAATTATAATTATAATAAAATGTATATATATATTAGGGTGGTCCTTAGCTATAGAGGTCAATTTTTTTTTTTTTAAATCTGATGACAAGTACCCAAAATCTTGTTCTATATATTAAAAAAATAATAATGATAAAGTTTGAGTGTGATAAGTCCACCCCTTCCCGTGCCTCAAAGGGGTTGAAGTTTTAGTAATTGGGGATGAATTCCCATTTTTTGCTTTTAATCTCTTAAATATTGATTTTACGCATAAAACTTAAAGCACTATTATTGTAGCTACATATATTTACTAAATAAAAGTTTCTTATAAATATGTTGTGAGGTTGATGGTTTCTCGTTAATTAAAAAAACTGGTTACCGTTTTAGGAAATGTTATGTTTTTATTTTTTGACCTCTAATCTCTTAAATTTTAATGTTACCCAAAAATCGTACACAAATTTTGTTACAGAACATACTATGGTGTATTAAAAAAGTTTCTTGACAATATTTCAAATGTAAACATTTCTTATATAAAATAGAAAAATAACATTTCTATATTTACTGTTATTACTAATTAGTTTTAAACATTTTACATTAAAAAAAAAAAAAGAGAGAGAAATATATTAACTTTGCTATTTTGTTGCATCTTTCATTAACATATCTTTGCTATGGCTTGGATATTTTTTACGGTATTCTTGTACTACCTAAAAAAAAAATTAGGTGACACTTGTTATCTTAGTTAATAATTAACATAAAACTTACCTTCAATACATACTGCTTTTGGTTTTCATTTTTTGTAAATTTTGTATTAAAATCTTCCATCAATTTGACTCCACGTTCGGCTGCATCATTTATGACGCTCAAATGGTGTAAAATATTCTTGGCCTTTGTATAACTTTCAATGTTTGGCCAATTTTCCGGATTTTGATATAAGAAATCCGTGCTTAGTTGGAACCTTCGGAATATATTTTTCGATTTAGGCGTCAATAATTCAAGTGGTAAGTCTTGTTTTAGAAATTGTGAGACGTCGCCAATTTTTAATACATATTTTTTTTGTATTTCCGTGTTAAATTCGTCGTCCTCAAACTCGTCATATTCTAATAGTTTTTTAGCCATTTGTTTTTTTACATGATTATCAATCCTGTCATCAAATAACGAAAAACAAGCGGTTTCTTCTCCAAGATACCATAAATGGTTAATAAATTTTTTCATTGCGAGCTCAGCCACTTGTTTATCATCGGATTTATAGTCTACAAGTTTTCTTAAAAAATGTACATCGTTATAAGGTGCTTCAATGGCATTAGGTGATCTAAACCAAAACTCTATATAGCATTTTACAATAAAACAACATATAGTTTTTAATGAAGAAATTTCAGCTTTTGTCATTTTAAATTGTTCTTGAAATATATATATTTTCAAACAATATATTCCCTTACACATCCATCTAGCTAGATGATAACCTCCTGGACGTTTAAAATTAATACCTTTAGGTGGTACCCCACCCAAAAAAATTATTACCAATTCCAAAAATTCTTTATAATCATCCCTCGGTAGATTTTGGTTTAAAGCATCTTTACAAAATACTATAACATCATCGGCTATTTTATGCAATATTTGTTTGACCTCATTATCATTTACCCAAGTATTGAATTTAGTTTGATCTATTTGATTCCAGTTATTTTTAAAACGCTTAAAAATAGGAATTTCGGGACCGGACATTATTGTAAGTTTTGAATATGAGAAAACTGATTGCAAAATAATTTCAAATATGTGATGCCGACAAGCTAAAAACAGTATTGGTCTGTTTAGCATTTGTTCTAATAGCACACATGATCCATTTAATCTACCGCTGTTGGATGCTGTTGTATCAAAAACAAACGCTTGCACTTTTTCCAACAAATGCCAATCTTTTAATGTGTCATACACTGCAGAAGAAATTTCCTTTCCAGTACCAGATGACAAATGTGGTACTCCAAGCAGTTGTTCTACATTTGGTGCTGTTATAATAACTGGTAATCTGTCTACATTTTCTGTTCCAGTCAAATTAGGAAGTATTTTTGAGTCCCAGTGAACAACTACAGAATTTAAATTTAATTGATGGAATGCTGTTTTAATTTCGGAAGATATTTGGTAACGAAAACTTTCACGAGATCTTTTAATTGAAGAGCGATTTATTGCATAGTCTTTTACATCTACTTTAAATACCTCGGCACATGCTATTAATAAGTGAACTGCATCCCTGTCACTAACCTTACATTTGTCTAAAGCTGATGCTAAACGACTTGTCATAATTTCTTTCCTACCTCGTTTATTTTTCACAGGCATTGTTATACTTTCACAAGTGTCGGAGTCTTCAGAGTTATGCACATCACGTTCATCATCGCTTGTTATACTTTCCTCAACATCAATACTGTTAGATGGGCTAAGAAAAAAATAATAGATATAGTCAGTTTTATATTGTATATTTGGTAAAGTATTGTTATTAATAATAACAATGATAATGACTTATTATCGTTAGATAAACTATTTTTTTTTTTTTTAATGACGAAATTAATTTACCCGGTTACATAATCGATATTTGTTTGCTTATGCAATTCTCTCCTTTGTTCTCGTTCAGATCTTCGTTCTTCAACTGCACATAATTTTTTGTCCACGCCTGCCATATACCCAATACGACCTTCTTGTCTTTGTAAATTTAGAAACTGCCTGTCTTCTTCAATTTTAATTATATTGAATGCATCTTTGTGGGCAATATCAAACAAATTATTTAACGAGTTTTGAAATTTTTTTTCATTGTATTGTTGTGTTGAAGACTTTCTTGTTTTATTTTTATCTAAACTTCGCCAACTTCCATATAGATTTTTTATTTTACGAACTATATCACAATGATATTGAGTAGGTATTCTTGCCTTTTTCCAAAACAATAAACATTCATCAGCAACAAGGCCCGAACTATCATTTAAATTTAAATTTACAACGCGCATATTATAAAATAATACCCGAAGGCAGTCTCCATTGGAAGGTAATTTATTTCCAATAATTTGGTTGACCAAATTACCTAAAAGGAAAATATTTTGACGCGACATTTTTAAATCAAACGTAAAAACTTAAAAAAAAAACCGTATAACACTGTGTAGAAAAGTCGCACTAACTTATAACACAATATTTCAAACACTGAACGTCTAAACAAACCGACAGATTAACTGATAATGGCAATTTCATATTATGTTCTATTTATATTAATAACTTATTGAGTTAATTATGAACATGTGCAAAAAAAATATATAGCATGTAGAATGTAGATAAAAATGCGATAAGTATTATAGTCAAAGATATAATGTGATTGTGGTTTCGTAGCCTAAAAATACATAGCTAATAGAGTAAATAATATATTATCGGAGAGCAAATATCGATGTACCGTCACCAAAAATATTGATATATCGTAAAAACAAAATTAAAATTATTTATTTACAAAAAAAAAAAAATTAAGGCGAATCGTCCCTGTCTATGAAGTGGATTTGAGTTCAATTTGTGATTGATGTAGCAGCGCATATGACTATACTTATACAACATTTTCCAATGTATACTCAAGATCCGACATCATGAGGTAGTAGTCGCACTGACAGTATAAGTATTTAAAACCTTTATATATTAATACTTTTGAACTCCACCGTTACATGGTAGATCAGATAGCCATAGTTCTTAGTTTAGTATGTGTAAAATATTAACATGCATTATAGTATAATATTATAATAACACTGAAACAATGCCATCTGTTGATTAAAAACCTAAACATTGATAGGTCATTTAAAATCGTTATAAAAAATGTGATGATTAGTATTGTTAAACATTCAGTTTTTTTAAATTAACGAGAAACCATTAACCTCACAACATATTTATAAGAAACTTTTATTTAGTAAATATATATAGCTACAATAATAGTGCTTTAAGTTTTTTGCGTAACATCAATATTAAGAGAGTAAACTCAAAAAATGGTAATTCATCCCCAATTACTAAAACTTCAACCCCTTTGAGGCACGGGAAGGGGTGGACTTATCACGCTCAAACTTAATCATTATTATTTTTTTAATATATAGAACAAAATTTGGGGTACTCCTCATCAAATTTTTCAATTCAAAAAATAAGGACCACCCTAATATATATATATATATATAAGTAAATTTTTGTTTAGCAATAATTCATAAAATATATAAAACCAATCATACTTTAATTATAAATAAGTAAAACAAACTCTATATATATATATTAAATAAGTAAATTCTTGTTAAGTATATTATACTATTTTTTTAAAAAAAATAAAACATAATTTATAACTATTTATATCAACTAAACTCTGTAAGAAAAAGCTAGTAACTATTTTTTGTTTATATACCACAGAATATATTCCGTGTACATACCGTACATTTACTATAACTAAGCTGATTATAACAAAAAATAATAATAACTATAATTAAGAGGACGCCACACCACTCGTAATTCAGTTGTAAAAACTGTTTGGCGCGGGACAACTTTTCTCGCATCATAACTATAATAGAATAATCAAAATTTTACAACACATAGAGAAGAATTTTATCTATGTCGTAGCGTTTTTATTTTTTGGATAACATAAATACGATTAAAGTTATGGGTTTGAGAACATTAGGTTTTTTTGTATTTTTCAATTAACTATTAAAAATTATTGGGTAGTGTTATCAAAAAAATAACGACGCTACGACACAGATAAATTTCTTCTTTATAGGGATGTAAAATGTTGGTAATTTTTTTGTTAATATTGAAGGAGTAAAGTTGTCCCGCGCAAAACAATTTTTAGTATGTGAAATAATTGTAAAATAATTTTTCTTATTATTATGGAATTATTCCCTGGCGGCGTAAAACGGCACAACGCGGCTTCCCCTACTCCATTCAAGCACTCGCGTTTTTCGTCATCGGTCCGCACCGGACGACCGTCTGGCGTCTGAACGAATTATTGTGACAGAAATAAAAATTCCGATAATCAGAATACGATAGACATAATATTATTATCTTGAATAATGAATATAGACCATATCTAAACTTATTTATAAGCTAGCTACACTTGATCATGTCGTCGACGGTCGTAGTCACCATATGACAGATTACGCTGTGGAAGTACTATATTATATTACGATACCTATTATAATTTAGTAATATTATCAGAGCGGCCTTTATATTACTCATTATATAAATTTTATCTAACCATATTTATTTTTTCGTGCCAAAATTGTATTAACCATTGTTAACATAATGTCACCAAAAAAAATTCGCGCCATCGCAAAGAAAGGAACCCGATCATGTAAGACTTCTTTAAAAAAAAAAATGAAAGAAGTTCGTAATGGGGTTCGTAAGAATGTACGGTAAGTACTTTTAAATATTAGCTTCAAAATAAAAATACATTATTTCATGGACTTATTCATCATCCTTATATTATATTATATTATCCTTTTATACTCGTATATATAAAAGAAGAACAGGCGTTTATTATATTCTAATTTCGTGACTTTTTATAAGTTAATGTTATTTTGTAGAACATAATATGTTAAATTATAACTGCAGTCTATACAGGTATGTATAATAGTTTTAATTTTTTATGAATATTACTTGATTTACTCGTATGTTCATATATTTTATAGTGATGTGAGTTTCGTAAATTTTAATAAAAGTTTACCAATTTTACCGTAATTTTGGTAAATTTAACCGGAAAATTACTCGATAAATTACCAAAAAAATTTTAAGAGCGTTTGAATTTTAAATTTTTACAAAATCGCGTAACGATAACGATTTATCCTCAAACGATTTTAAATATTTGTTATTATTCAAAAAGTATAAGTCGCAGATACTTGAAAATTTTACCAGTTATTTAGATTGGCATTTTCTTTACATGATTTAATTTTTAAAATATTTTGAGTTTTTTTTGAGCTATTTATAGACAACTGAAATTTTCAATTTTTCCGAAAAAATTTTTTTGTAGAATTCAAATTTAACACTCCTATTATATATAATAGTGATCCACACGGTACCTAATGTACAACAGAGCGATACCCACTTACCTGCTTGTTTTTGATTTTATATTTTTTTAGAAATGAAGATTTAATTAATGAATTAAATAATGTAATTCCGTCTTCTAATACAGAAAATATGATTTTGAATTATAACTCAACAATTGTTTCCAATAAGTATGCATGTTTGTATTTTCTTTAGATTATATTTTAATCTATCAAATTTGTTTTTAATGCAGTGTTTTAGCACACGATTTAAATCTTAATGAAACGTCTGTATCGTCTGTAGTGAATACATTATCATCGGATATAAAGTAAATATTAGTTAAATTATTTAGTTAAGTTAAATTATGAATATATCAAATAATTTTGTTATTTTATGAAGTAATTTAGATGCAACATTGATTTATCCTGAATACAATCAGGCCTCATGTTCTCGATTAGAGTGAGCAAAGATTTAATACTATTTTTCCTATAAGTACCTAAGGTTTTATTTTATATCTATTACTTTTTTTATTTAGTAACACTAATACAACATCTATTAATTCGGATAATTATGAAGATTTGACTAAAATTCAGTCCGTCAGGGATGATTCATATATAAACGTTACCGAGTATGAGTTCACATTAATAATAGTTACCTATTGTTAATATTTTTTATTTATTTATTTGTATTTGTTTTAACTATACACTTAGACCTTTAACTGGGCGAAGAATTGTTGATATTTTATATTTTATCAATCAAATACAAACAATGGTACACGATGGTGGTTTCGATTGCTCATTTATGAACATGGAGTATCAATCCGAAAAAATAATGGGCCATCAGTCAATTTTAACATTTAAATGTAAAATGTGTAACATTGAAAATAAAATTTATACCGAAAATCCAAAGACGGAAAAATGTCCCGTAAACAAAGCTGCTGTGCATGCTTGTCAAGCAATTGGTATTGGTTACACACAATTATCAGAACTTATGGCATTTTTTGAAATTCCTACAGTATCAGAAACAAGCTATTTAAAAATTCAAGAAGGAGTAGCAAATACTGTCCATGATACTGCGTGGGATGAGATGAAACGAGCGGGCGAAGAAGAAAAACAAATTGCATTAGAGTGTGGCGAAGTGGACGTAGACGGTATACCAATTATAACTGTTGTTGCAGATGGCCAATGGTCAAAACGTAGCTACAGAACAAAATACGATGCGTTATCTGGTGCAGTAAGTTACATCTACAGACAATAATAATAATTTTACATTTTTACACATACAACAATAAACATATTAAATATAGTAAGCATTAAGGTAAGTACATCAATTTACATTTTTCTTGTATCAAATTACTTATAGGCAACGATAATCGGATTTAAAACAAAAAAATTCTTTTTATCGGAATACGAAATAAGTATTGTACTATATGCCAAAGATCGAAAAATAGTAATCAAGTCATTGTTTCTGAACACAAATGTTTTCTTAATTGGCATAAATCTTCAACTAGTATGGAAGCGGATGGTGTGCTCGAGGGTTTTAGCAAAAGCATAGAAATGCATGGGCTGAAGTATAATTGTTTAATTGGTAAAATCAAAATAAATCTAAAACAATTTATAAAAACTAATAATTCTATCACTATTTTTATACAAAAATTTAATAGGCGACGGGGACAGTAGTGTCACAAAACGTTTGAATGAATTTCAACCGTATGGCCCTAATTTTCATATTCGTAAAATAGAGTGCCGAAACCATATGATGCGGAATTATGCTACTAAACTTACAGCACTAGCCAGAAACACAAAATTTCCACTCCGAATACGTAAATTTATTTTAGTAAATATTTTGCGGTTTAGAGGAGACGTGACAAAGTCTGTTTTACACTGGAAAAATGAAATTGGTATCACTAAATTACAAAAAATTAAAGGTATTACCATGTATTACCTTCTTATAATTTTTGAATGCTTGTAACTAAACATTTTATTTTTTTTTTTTTAAACGTTATTTGTATTATAATATATTAACCAAACAAATCAATAAAATAATTCATACATAATTCAAAAATAAAATATAGTAAAATTAATTGTATTTTCATATTGTAGGTATCCAAAAAGATATTGCAAATGCACCATACCATCGACTTGGCCAACATATAAATTGTAGTTCTTATTTTTTGTGACGGGTCGAAAAATAACGAACAAAACTTGGTTCCCGAGGCTGAAACCTCTGGAATAATGTATGAAATAAAAAATTATATATCGCGGCTTGTATTTAACGCAGATAGTTTATTAGAGAACAAAAATAATAATATATGCGAACAGTTCAATGCTTTAATAAACAAGTTCGTAGCAGGTAAAAGATTAAATTTCTCGGGAAAAGGTAGTTATACAACAAGAGTGGAGGCAGCTGTTGTATCTTTTAATTCAAAGCAATATTTAAGAACAATTCACAAAACGATAACTAACTGTAGTCCAGGTAAACTAAATTATTAATTTATTATGTAATTGGTATTGATTTATGATAACTATTAACTAGTATTATTTAGTACAATATACTTTTAATCATAAATATTTAAGGTAAATTTGGAAAGCAATTTCTTCTAAATTATGATCGAAAAAGAGCCAACACAATGAAAAGGAGGAAATTATTTCCAGAAATTAGAAAAAATAGAACTAAACGTTCAAATGGACCAGATGCAGATTACGGCATGGCTGAACCTCTTATTGATTCGTATTCACAAAAAGAGATTGAAGAAAAAAAAACAAATTTCCTGGAAACATTAAGTCGGTCTAATTTTTCACAAATTGAAAAAGATACGAGAGGACAAAGTGACACTCAAATTTGGTTCAAAGAACGAAAAACACGTCTTACAGCTTCCAGATACGGTCAAATTTGCAAAATGCTATCTAATACGAGCAGTAAAAATACGGTACATAATATTTTATATGGAACGGAACCTTACACAAAATCTTTAGAATATGGAAGAAATATGGAGGCAAACGCTCGTCAAAAATTTGAAGAAATTACTACTAAAAAAGTGATTGAATGTGGCTTAGTTATTGATCCTGAAATTCCATTCCTAGCAGCAAGTCCAGGTATTTTTTTTTGTGAACATGCAATAATGTATAAATTAAATTAATTGTTAAATTATATTTTTTCATTTTATATAGTTTACGATGTATCAACAAAATGTTTATACTTTCAGATGGGTTGATTGGAAAAGACGCTTTGATTGAAATTAAGTGCCCATATTCAGCCCAGGATACAAAAAATGCAATCGATGCCATAAATAATAAACAGGTGCAGTTATAATGATTTGCAATTTATTACCTAATACTATAAGTTATTAACAAAATATAACAAATTATAAACCATTATTATTTAAAAAAAATACTTCATTGTCTTCTTTGTAATTTAATAAAATTACAGTTGAAATACTGCAAAGTTGTAGACAACAAAATTATTTTAAAAAGAGACCACTCGTATTTCTACCAAGTCATGGGACAACTACGAGCAACTTATCGACAGAAATGTTTTTTCGTAGTATATACAAAAAACTGGATTAATATCGAAGAAATCGAATATGATAATAACTTTTGGATGGATAAAATGGCGAAACAATTGGAAATGTAATAACTATTTTTATTAAATACCTACCTAATATATATTGTTACTTTCATATTTTTAAATCTAATTAATCTAAATATTTAATCGAATTTTAAAAGATCTCATATAACATATATTATTTATTATGTATTAGGTTTTATATGGAAGGTTTGTTGCCTGAAATAATCAATCCTCAATTTCCGAAACGTATGTTAAAATCAGATATATTACTATATTAGAACCAGACCGAATATTGGAGAAAATTAAAATTAAAAATAAATAATGTGTTGTTTTTTGTGTGCTTTATAATCGGAGAACCAAAAAATAATATTATTAAAACATTAAAACGAATTATTGTATAATTTATTTAGTATGTTTGGTAATTATATGAATTAGTAATTAAGAACGGGCACATTTTAGAAATACACAGAAAGTAAGCTGGTAGCATTCAGGATTATTTCGTTACTATAAAATATGTAAATGATGTTCTATAAAAGTTGTTGTACTTTATTTATCGGTACACATATTAAATTAAATAAAAACTAGTAAGTTGTGACTAGTGAGTGCAAAGCCAGGACTCAGGAGCGAGTGTGGCGTGTGCTTAGAAATAAATTTTCGAAAAAAAAACGGTCTACTGCAGTCTGCATTGACACAAAACGTTCTGAACGGCGGTCCTTGAACAATAACTTACCTCTCCCGCGATTACGAAACGCGGATCGCGTCGCGTTGACAATGGGCGTGGTTACGGCCAGCCGCAACGGCGGCAATACGGCGCGCGACGCCATCTATGGAGCGTTGTATACGTTTTACTTTCTGTGTGGCGTCCTCTTAAGTGTATAAGACGTAACAACACAAAATATTGTTTACGATGTATCTGTGTATATGTGGTTTGGAAAAAAAAAATGTGAAGATATAAAATTATACATATTATTATTATTATAATAAATGACATACTTTTAAATGTTGTACTACACACTAATCTTTTTGAACTATTCAAAATGTTTCGTACTATACTCAATTTTAGGGCTGGTACAAATTACATATTTCATTTCGTTTTTTTAACGTGGTGTAAAAAAAAAAAAAAAAAACTAAAATTAATTTATTTATGTAACGCAAATACATGTTATATTTTTGATACAAATTACTTACATATGTATTTAAATGTACCTATTTGGGGTGCAAATTATAGTAAATACCATTTCCTAAACCACTCTATTAGATGGAATAATTTTTATAGTGGAAAATTATAATAGTCAACCGATTCAAATAATAAAACTTAAATTCTACATGGAAATAGTAAATATTTAATTTAAAGCTAGTTAATAGTAGTAAAGTAATAGTATTAATAAGTACTTACATTTCTGTTAGCGTGGAGATGCTTGAAAAAAATATACTGGCTTCTAGTGCTTCTACTGAACTAACAGTATTCATGATGGAGCTTATGATTTTTTATAGTCTAAATTCGCCACCTCTTAAAAGAGTATACGGTATATTGATCGGTAGAATTAAAATATCCGTCTCCAGTAACACATTGTATTAGATATTACACTTGGGAACTTTTCTATTTTACCGGACCCCCTAATTTTTGAAAATTTTTTTTGAAACCCATGTATTTTGACATTCTAAAAACGATGGTGCAAAAATAAATTGGGACAAATCATTAGCTTTTAAGTTATAGCACTTTGAAAATTACGTATTTTGTAATATTTTGTTTAAATAGCCAATATATTCGATTTATAAATTTTTTGCACTTTTTTACGTTTTTATTAATAATTAAGTATCGAGTTGAAAGCATTTCGGTTGCAACTCGATACTAAGCTTGGTCTAAAAATTCAAAAAAAATTGATTATCACAATATGCCTCGGCAGTGATTGCGCGTGTACCGGCACTCGTCGCTACGCTCCTCGGCGCCGTCGCTTCGCTCCGCACAAATCGAAAATATCCCCCGATTTGCTATGTAACACCACCTCAAGTAGGTCACAGGACCAACAGAAATGCATTTTGGTTGTAATTCGATACTAAGCTTGATTATAATCAAAAAATCTAACAATTAGGAAATTGAATATATTAGCTATTTAAACAAAATATTACAAAATACGTAATTTTCAAAGTGGTATAACTTAAAAACTAATGATTAGCCCCAATTTATTTTTGCACCATCATTTTTAGAATGTCAAAATACATGGGTTTCAAAAAAAAAATTGTCAAAAATTAGAGGGTCCGGTAAAATAGAAATATACCTACACTTGTAATGTAGAAATTAATTACATTCTATTGGATACACATCACACTTGCAATGCAGAAATTAATTAGATTCTATTTTTTCGATTATGAGAGGAACGCACCTTGACAAATTTCATATTCAAATCTGTCATTGTAATGTAGAACTTAATTACATTCTATTAGATTCAAATCACACTTTTAATGCAAAAATTATGAAAGTGTCTTAACGAATTTCATAAAACCTTTCAAATCTACCATTGTAATGTAGAACTTAATTACATTCTATTTGATTCAAATCACACTTGTAATTCAAAAACTATGAAAGGGTCTTAACAAATTTCATAAAACCTTTTAAATTTATATCGTATTAGATATAAATCTGTCATTGTAATGTAGAAGTTAATTACATTATTTTAGATACAAATCACTTGTAATGTAGATGTTAATTACATTCTACTTTTTCGATTATGAAAGGACGTACTTTGGTCAAATGTTACAAAACCTTTCAAATTTTCTTCTAGTTAGTGTTTTTTCAGTTCCGTAGTGGTCGTCGACCGATGCACATGTGTGTCCCGTCGTGTCAATAGTGCATATCCAACGAGTTCATTATTTTATATTTTAAAATAATAATGCGATATCGTTCATAAATGTCTCTTTAACGTTTTATATAGTTATTTTCCATAAGAAATTTCACTAAGTGTTAGAACGTATGCTTCCAACGACTAAAATATTAAATACCTAATCTAATTTTTCTACATTTACTACGCAACACTACTCGCAGTTGCGTCGCGTTATCTCAAGGCCGTCGCCCGACGGTCTAATTACTTTAATCACTCGACGCTGTCACCACAATGCCTACTACGTCGACCACTATGAAAAACAAAAATAATTCCAATACACCGTCATTATCAAATCAAAACATAAATAAAGCACTCCAGAATAATAATTCTAATAAAACTATTAAAACTAATAACTCCAATACGACGTCGCCAAATTCCGCCGAAAACAACAGTTGGATTACTAAAACGACAAAAAGAACCCATTCAAGCTCTTCGTACACAACCTCGGATCCACCGTCGTCACCCCTAGAGCGTCAGCATGTTAACAAAAAACTATTCTCGTCTAGAAATCGCTACGAAGTTTTCAGTTCAATGGAACAATCTCCCAACCCCTCTGTCGAAGACGAACAGACTTCATTTACAGAATCTGTAGCAAATACAATTATTAAACATATTATACCTCCTCCTATTTTCATAAGAGGCGTGGACGATTTTCCTGGTGTGTGCACAGAACTGATTAGCCTGATCGGTGTTGATAATTTCCACTGAAAATCAACAGCTGACCGATTAAAAATTCAAACAACAAATCCCGAGTCATATAGAGCGCTTGTTCAATTTCTAAGAAAAGAAAACGCAGAATTTCACACTTACCAACTACAGGAGGACAAACCAATTCGAGTGGTTATTCGTAATATATATCCAACCCCACCATGTGAGTTAATAAAAGAAGAGGTAGTCTTGCGTTTATTTGAGGTCAGACAAGTAACACCAGTCCTTCACAGACTCAACAAAATCCCGTTACCTCTCTTCTTCATAGACTTATAACCTACGTCTCACTCAAATGAAATTTTTCACCTCACTTCTTTACTTCACACCAAAATAATTGTTGAAGAACCGCACAAACCTAAAACTATCTCTCAATGTGCGAACTGTCAAGATTACGGACATACAAAGGCTTACTGTGGATACTCACCTCGCTGCGTACGCTGCGGTAATGATCATCATTCATCTTCCTGCCCAAAGTCACGATATGAACCCCCCAAATGTGCTCTTTGTCAAGAAAATCATCTTGCGAGCTACAAAGGATGCTCAGTCTACAAAAATCTGCAACGTCGTAAGTACCCAAATATTATAAATAATTACAAAAATTTAACTGTAAATACAAATTTTAATCTTAAATCTAAAAATGTACAAGATAGTCACCCATCAAACTCCTCCATGCACTTTCCTGATCAACCAATAACTTATGCAGATGCAACTTCCGGCCTATCCTCCAAACCTGCTCCACCTCCCCAAGTTCCATTCACACCCCCTCCAGTCACTGATATAATACTCTAATGACAAGTTTCTTAAGTGAATTAAAAACTCTTATAAATCCATTAATTTTTCTACTTACAAAAGTAATCATCAGTCTATTAGATAAAAAAAATGATTAACTCAGTCACAAATAATTCCCTCTTAATTTTACTATTTAATGCAAATGGTCTCAAAAACCACATACACGAGCTTTTATCTGTTTTGTACAATAGTCGTATTGACATTGCATTGATAACAGAAACCCATTTCACTAAATACTCTAAATTCCATATCCCAGGGTTTCATCTAATAAAAATAAATCATCCAGATAACACGGCGCATGGCGGAGTTGCCTTACTAATTGAAACTTCCTTATTTTTTCAACCTCTTCCTGAATATTTCCATGATTATATTCAATCTTGCTTCATCCAAATTAAATTGAATAACATCCCAATCACTATCGGTGCTCTCTACTCCCCCCTCGTCATAATATTACCAGAGATTTACTTATTGATTTTTTTGGTTCAATTAAAAACAACTTCACTATCGGTGGAGATTATAACGCAAAACATCAAAGCTGGGGCTGTCGTGTTAATAACCCTCGTGGTGTTATATTACATAGCTTTTCCAACGAAAAAAATTTTAATATTCTTTAGCCTCCTGGACCTACTTATTGGCCTACCTCACTCAAAAAAAAACATGATATTCTTGATATTTTTGACGCTAAGTTAGCTAGCAACCTACATTTCTGTACCAAAAACATCCTTGATTTAAATTCTTATAACTCCGCCGTTCTCCTAACTATTTCAGCCACCCCATTATCACGTATTAAGCCACCCAAATTATTCTCAACCCTTACGGATCACATCAAATTTCACGATATAATAAATGAAAATATTAATTTAAGTATTAGGTTAAAATCTAATCTCGATATTGATGAAGCTGTCAATAATTTTACAACTCTAATACAATCGACAGCGTGGTCAGCCATCAAACCTGTTAAAATTGTTAACTCAAACAATGTAATAAACTCTAATTTTGATTACCCTATAATCCCAGAAAAAAATCGTAGTTTAATTGTGGAAAAACGCAGAGCAAGAGCTGGATACCACCTTTCTGGTCTTCCTTCACACAAATCTGCCTACAACAAACTTGCTAATTCTTTGAAAAAAATCCTTAAAAAACCTAAAGCCAATGCTTTCGAGCAAAAATTACACAACCTATCTGTTGCTGACTGTTCTCTTTGGAGAGAAACTAAACAGCTACTAAAATATAAATCTCCCTCAACTCCTCTTAAAAAAGCTGACAATACATTAGCTTTCAGTGACGTAGAAAAAGCAGAAGTATTTCAAACTTATTTATCAAATATCTTTCAACCTCACTCTGATATTCTAGACCCTCAACACATAGTTAATATTAGAAAATATTTAGACTCTCCGTTACCTAATGGACCTCCCGTGAAATACACCACACCAAACGAAGTCAAAAATATAATTCAAAAACATTCGAATAAAAAAATCTGTCGGTTTTGAACTAATAACAGCTAAGGTTGCAAAATGTCTACCTAAAAAAGCAATAGTCCTTTTGACTTATATATATAATGCAATATTCCGTCTATCGTATTTCCCTTTAACGTGGAAATTTTCACAAATTGTCATGTTTGCATAGCCAAACAAACCCCAAGACTCTCCAGACTCATATAGACCTATAAGCCTATATCATGCGTATTAGTTACACTATTGAAAGTCAGCTATGATTTTATTAATTGTTTATAAATAATATTCTTTTTTATGTACCAACAAATTTATTAAAATAAAAAATAAAAATTATAATTTAGCCACTAATAAAACTTAAAAGTGTTCTCTTCAATGATAATACTTTAAATGCTTGCTTTATAAAGTTTATCCATTTTTAGTGCTATAATATTACGGATTTATATACAGAGTCCAAATTGAAAGAATGGGGATTCTCGACAGAAATCATTGAAGTTTTTAAAGGTACTTACTATAATTAAAAGCTTAATTTAAATTAGGCATAAAAAGTTCCATTATTTTAATATAATACCTATTCAAATACCTAATAAATTGTACATTATTTTATTTAGATGAAGAAATAAATGAAATGGCATTATTAAGTTTAACTGAAACTATGATCACACAATTATTTCCCAAGATTGGTCAACGCTCAATATTTTTAAAAAAACTTGGAGAATTAAAAGATGTAAAAATATGAACTCCTAAAGTAGTTTTTTGTTTTATACATTCAGAAAAGAGGGGGGAATAGTGAAAAGATTGTTTTTGGTTTACCTGATAAATTTATTTTTAGGAAATAATGTAATGTATCTTGTATTTTATTATACAACCCTTCTAATATTGTAGAATTTAAATGTTCAAAAAATTGAATTACAACCAAAACACCCTCCAACTGATTGGGAAAATTTGGAATTTGAAGTAACAGATATAGATAATAAATTATTACCATTTGACGGCAATGTTATTGAGGAGGAAATTTCATTAAATGACAGTGCATTAGTATCTTCAAACACGAGTATTATTAAAAAATATAATGAATATTCTTCAGGTAAAATTTATTTCATACATTTTGATATTTAAATAACTATCTGATTTCTAAATTATAAATTATTATAACTTAGAATTCACAAATTATTAGCCTAGGATTAACATATATTACTATTTAGCTACTAATACAAAATTATTACAAAAATGACTTAAAATTAGGTACCTACATATTCATTATATTTTAATTTACTCATAAATATAAATAATAAATCTACCATTTGCATAATAATTCTAAAATGTATTATATTAAAAATCTAAATTACCAAATTATAGTTGAGTATATAAATTGAATTAAATTAATAGTTTTATCCAAAAATTGAACTGTATTTATATTTTTAAAATGTACAAAAAAAAATACAATTTTACATTATTAAACAGAATTATATGTAATAGCATTGATTATAAATACTATAGATTGCTCACTGGCTTGTTTTTCGGCGGCGTACAATAAAACTCTCGGTAGATGGCGATAAGAACCAACATTACTAATAAAGTCGTATTTTATCTAGCCGCCGCGGCCGTAATTATAATCGAGTGCGGTACGGGGATAAACTGGTTTTTATCGTCTGTTATCCACCGTTCCGAGTTTCCGACATAATTATATTTCTCATTCGGAATGATCGAGTGCAGTGCTGGAGAAAACAGGCAAGGACGTACATTACGGGCCTACATTTATATTATAATAAAATTCTGACCAAATTATATTGTATAGGTATAGATTTTTTTTTACAGAAAAAATTGTGAAATTTTAAACAATATTTACATTCACAATTTTAAATTACACAAACAATTTTATTCTCAATTGCATTTATATAAATTTGTGTAATTTAACTTTTCAATCGATTTAAACTTAAGACAATAGGAATTAAGAAGTATACTTGCATTTTCCACGGTATCATAGGAATTAAAATACTTGCCTTATCGGAATTTATTGTATCTTATTATTATTGTATCGATTAATGTTTGATGCGTGTCTAAGTACTTATCACTCTTAGGCACACATTTTAAGATGTAAAAACTGAATATTACAAAAAGCCGGGATATTAACAAAATATAAAAATGTAAACGCCCTGTCAATTAGTTTAAATTTCTATGCTTTTTATAGATATATTATATCAACAATTATAATAATAATATATTGAAAATCAGAAAAATAAAATATTAATTAATATTAAAAAAAGAATATATTGTTGTAATATATCTTCAGACTACAATACAATGCGCTTAATTAAAAGTAAATATGTGCATATATATATTGTAAGTATTATATAAATAAAAAAAAGATAGTAATAATAATATGGTATACTACTTATTTTGAAAAATTCTTAATTTATCAGCAGTTTGTAAACTGAGTTTATTAGTACTGTTAGCATTCATCCATTTACACTCCATATATATTTTAGTTCGGAAAAGCAGTTCAATTATGTACGTAAAATGAATTGGACACCATGTATTAGGAGATAACTTCTTCTTAATTTTTGGTTCTGCTATGTCTTTGAGTTTTTTCAATAATTCTTTTTGTGCTTTGATTTGAGGGAAAAATTCTGTAAATACATCTAAACACACTTTTGTTATTTGAGTCATTACTTTTGACGGCATTTTTAAGCCTTGTGTAGGACCGATAAAGTCAAATGATTTATTGGTTAATAATATTTGATGATTGTCTCGGTGTAATTGTTCGTTCGAAATTAGTAGTAAGCCACAGTCTTCACATTTATACTTATCCAGACATTTTTTCGCTAAATACCCGGCAAAGTATGTAGTAGCACACGTCTCCAATGTTGGTTTTGATGATGGCGAAAAAGAAATATTATATTCACATGTTTCAGAATCCTCGGAGTCTGCAGTGTCAAGTAATTTATCAAATTGCTCTTCACTTGTATTAGATTCAATTTCTTTTTCTATCTGAACATCTTTTAAGACATCCATTGTCATAAATTCAGCATCATCTGGTTCACAATTGTTACAGGTAGTAGCGCATTTCATTAGGCTGAATGAGCAAATATGTCCGAAACAGCAACGGAACGTACGAGCTGTTGGGTTTCTGTTATACCTATTGATTGAATAAGAAATAAATATTATGTTAATTATTATAAAATATTTAAGACACCTACTTATAATTAAAACTGAGATTTACATACTTTTTCTGATTGAAAATAATATTTTTTGATTAAATAAGTAAGCACATTAAATACGTTTCATACTTTCATGGTGTAAAGAAGTGAAATGGCTCAAAGATAATAAATTTTTTTAGTCCACATTTTAAGGTTTTAACAGCATAATTTATTTTTGATTTTGAGCGTAGCGATCAATGTATTGATTTTACAATGTTGTGTCTGTCATCACGTTTTGGGATAGTAGAAGTGCTTCGATTTTGTTCACCAGCAACTTTTCTGGTAGGAGAGTGAATCTACTTGATACTTTGGGGGTATAAAGGGAAAAACTAATAAAAAGTTAAGGAAAAAAAGGGGATTTTTACGCACAGCCAATTTTCGGAAAAATCGATTTTGTCTTTTTGCGTATAACACAAAAAATAATGAATGTAGATACTTGAAATTTTCACCAAATGTTTATATTCATAATTTTAATATACTACGAAATTTTCAAAATATTTTGCTAATTTTTGAGCTATTTATTTATTTAGGCCTCAGAAGTTTTTGGTAATTTTTTTTTTTTTTTTTTAATGTCGATAAAAATGTTTTTACTCCATCAAAAAACTTGAAAATTTAATACAAAGTTTTTCATATATTGAAAGTGAAAAAAAAAGTTGAGCGTACACACATTATAAAATCAATACATTCATTGCTTCGCTCAGAATCTAAAATGTAATTAAAGAAAAATTTTAATTTTTACGCAAAAACAGGTTTTGCCAAAATTGAACTGTAACTCCATTACACTGACCCACTCGACAACTACTATATAGTAGAGAGGTACCCACCTTTTTTCATATACGTTTAACTTGTATGCATTTTTCAATTTTATTACACCCTGCATATATTTAGATGTTATGCCCTTTAATTTTATTTTTTAAATATAATGTACAATATTTACATACCCATTTTTTTGCCGAATAATTGAGAATAAGTTCTCCAATGCATCTTGCGTCAATCTATTAGTCATTATAAAAAAATCTTTATCTGGTCGAAAATTGAGCAAAATTTTTTTTTTCTGACTCGTAAAGTTCAAGTATCGCTGTAATAGTCCAGACTACTCCAGAAAAACATGGTGTGGAATACTTGTTGGTTGTTATTACAGATTTTGATGGCGTTTTTAAATTCCGAACGAGCTTTGCTTAAATTTTTGAAAATAGAAGGATTTTGTTCACTCATTGACGTCTGTTGAAATTGGGATCGTAAAGGTTCTTGCTATTGCACGAGTCAAACATATTATTTACCATTTCAATAAACATGGCCGTGTCGATTGCAGTATTAGATTTCAATTCCCCTGTAGTAATACACGTTCTTATCGCTGCTGATACAGATTTGCTTAGGAGTTGAATGGCCAATTTACAACACATTTTCTGAAAAGGATTCGGAGCTAGGTGTGCTGGTGTAATTTTGCACATGGCGCGCGCAGAGTTCTTTTTATCAATTTTGTATGCTTTATATACATCTTTAAGAGAAATAATTTTATCTCCAATTTGAAAATTTCCATTCAGTAAATTATTTCGTATACTTTTTACAAGATGTGGCATGTCATATAGCAAAAATAGTTTTTGTTCACAAATTGTAGTATAAGGTTTATCTTCTGTACCACCAAGTAAACTAAATGTTCGACGATTTTGTGTACCTTGGTCACATACTATACTTGTTGGTACTAACCCGGCATTAATAATATGTTTCACCGATTCTTTTACAATCAAAACCAAATCATTACCTTTTATGCCACTACCGGTAAAAAAAAAAACTTAAAGGGAATTTTCAGTTTTTGTATAAACCTCTAACCATAATCACTAAGGCATGAGTACCAATTTTATCTGTACGTCCATTGGTCCTAAATCCTCAATACCTTCAATGAGATCTAAGAATTTGTTATATTCAACGGCTTTCATAATAGATACTTCATCCAACATAATAACACATTTTTTTTTCATACAAAGACATATCAGATATCTTTAATTGTATTTGTTCTAAGTACGGGACAGAAAATCCGGGTTGAAAATTAATTGTGTTCAACCATCGGCGCACAGTACTCTCTCCGGGTAGGTTAATTCCGTTTCTTCTCATATATTTGTACGTGGATGGTGATTTATAATATAAAGATAAAGAGATTTTTTTTTCCGAATTTGACCATGGCTTGCGTTTTTTGTGCAAAATTTGCATAGACATCAAGGCTTTTGAATTTGCCGATGGAAATGGTGTTACTTTAAAAAACGTATTAATATTTATCGGCTTACTTTTAATGTTTGAATTTGATTTTTTCAATGAGCGTATAACAGCACGATTACGTTTCAATTCTTTTCTCATTTTTAGTATCATTTCATTAAGTCTCGTATTTTTTTTTGCTAATATTTTAGGACAATGTGTTTCAGGGTTATTTTTTAAAGATGATTTTAGAAGGCTTGGTAGATTTATTAATTGAGATACCCATGATTTTGTTGGAGAAACAGGAGTAGTTGGACTATTGTCAAATAGAACTGAAGGGCTTATTAGAGGTTTATTTGCACGGCCTAAAGTACGCATTGGTTTCAAAACATTATGTTCAGATTGTGTAGGTGTACAAATATTTTGAATATAACCGTCTGAAAAAATAATTATAATTTATTTTTTAACTCAGTTATGTTCAGCTTTGCTATATATACATATATTGCACTAATATGCTGAATATATTGTGTCAACTTTTTAAGACTTATAAAATATAATTGTTTTTAACATAGTTTATTTATATTAGAAGAAAAAACTATCCCGATTTGAAACTTTTATACATTAAATTTATTTTTAATTTTTCTATGTAAATTTATTACCTCTAAGAACAATTTTATCCGTATTATATTTTACATACCTTCAATTATTTTTCCATTTTTTTGTAGCTTTGTAGGAGTCGCATTCAGCACTTCATTTACGAGTTCATCTAAAATGCGTAAGAAAATATTAAAATATTAAACAAATATTTTATTTTAATTCTATATTTCCATACAATAGGATAACTAAAAACATAAAAAGTATTTGATGATCACTTGAATACATTGGCCAAAATATAAGTCAAAAAATATTTTATTTCTTTAAAAAAGTTGTATTTAAGAAGTTTTTTTAATAAGCAATAAGCATTTGAATTAAAATTATTGACGAAACTTTTTAATAAAATAAAATATTAATATAAAAATGTCACTATGTGAGTAAAATACTTAAATTAAAACAAGATAACTAAAATCATTATTCTTTGTTAAAATATCTAATTTGGAAATTAAGTGTCTATAAAAAAACTGTGTAAATATATTTTTTTTAATTATTGGTTAAAATATGAGATACTTATGAGAAAAATTGTTTTAAATTTTCAATCCTAATTTTAATTTTTAACTACAAAATAATTTGCACAATTTGAACTTTAAATGCTTATAAACAAATGTTTTGCGTATGTATCTTTAGTATATTTAATTTAATAATGTTATATAATGCGTACCTTCAATGAAGTCTGTATTGGAAACATTCCATGTCCAAGATTTTGGTGAATTTGCAAGTCTTGTTTGAATGTTTTCATCAACTTTTATTGAAATAAAAAATATAATAATATTAATTTATTATAAAAAGAAAACAGTAAATTTATCATAATCCAAAATTTACCTTTAAGATCATAGTAGAGTTTCGGCACCGCATTAGCATTAAGCCGCGATTTAGGGTCAATTGGGTTACTATATTGGTTTAGTTCAAAATGTTCCGAACAAATAAACCTATTTTTTAACTGTTTCGGACTTATTGTATCTAATTTGATGTTTCCTAAAAAAAAAAAAAATAAGTACAAAATTGCTTACTCACAGAATTACGTAAGTGATTTAACTATGTATGTATATAATCTGATATCATTGATTTTAATAAATAATATCATAAGTCATAATATGTATACCATATAATAAAGATTTTGTTTGAATTTTAAATATACGAGTACAGAGTAAGCACATTATTTACAACGAAATCAAAATTTTAATTTAATATAATATAATTAATTATTTACTAAGTATAAATTTATAAGAAACCAAGTGTTATTACATTGGATAATCAGGTGCAGAGTTATGGCAATTATATTTTAAAAAATATTAATGAATTCAATAGCCCCCCTATTCATATTTACACATTGCCTTCTAATGAAACTGTTGTGAGGTTGAAAAATTATTTTTATTTTGTAATACATTTTTATTTTTATGTAATATACCTAATTTTTGAAATTTTATACATATAATTAATTTTTACTAATTGTATTTTAGATTCTGAACGGAAAAAAAAGGTGTCCCGTAAAGTAGAAATATACCAAATATTGTATGTAGGTACTTACCGGAATGAATAATCCATTTTTTAGATATTTCGGTTTTAGTTGGAAACGCGTGAAACTTTTTATGAGACGTTCTCTGAATATTTTTGCAGTTAAAATAAGAACATTTTCTTCCAGACATTTTTCCCGATGTAACAGATCGTACAACAATCAATGTTTAAAGAAAGATAAATTGAATAAGTGACAACTGTTAACCAGGACTAACCAGAACTTCAACTAATATAATTTGGACGTTATAAGTTCACAAATAAAATTGAGATTGATAACATAAAATCACAAGGCTGAAAAATAGCCGCTAAATATGGATAGAAAAATATTGAATATATTTAAATATAGATTCAAGTATATCCTTACGAGTTACGACGGTTTGTCATACACAATTGTCAATTACTAAAATAGAACAATAACATTTATCAAATAACAATAATATTGCATCAGTTACCATTGTTATTATATTATTAAAATTAAAATATAACTTTGTTGCTCTATACAAAATTAAATAAGGTACTTGAGGGTTAGGCTATTATGAGATTTTAATTTTAATTTTTTAAAGGCAACGGGGGTGGTCTATTTTAGTATTTTTTACGTCCTTTCTATTGTATACCTATATTATAATATTAACATAAATTCAAATACTATTAATTATTATATCATTTATAGTATTTGCTAAATTCATAAGACATAATAGATCCGTATTCAGTGTTTATAGAATATAGTTATTCGGTTAGATTAATCTCTACTCTATAAGTTTGCCTCCCGTTGCCGGTTGGCTGTTGGGTCTCGTCGTCTCGACTTTTAGTGTCTCGACTCTCAGGTGAATGGTGAATCGTGAATGCGGTCGCAAGTCGCAACTCGCAAGTCGCAGTGTGCGTCGCCGCCGCCAAGACTACTAGCGATTACAACGTTGCCGACCACAACTAACTAAGCGCCCGCAGCGCAGTGTATCGACGCCGTCAAAATAGCACGCCGCCGAAAAACAAGCCAGTGAGCAATCTATAGTATTTATTATCAATGGTAATAGTTATTTTTACCTATTAAATTAATACCAAATTTTTTTACCATTATATGACTAAAAGCTTTAGTAACTCTTGTTACACTAATATACCTTAATATTTTGAACTTAACATATTATGTATTAATTATTAGTAACGACATTGACCACAAACATAAAATATTTATTGGAACAATATCATGATGGGAAGTGTGTTTTAAGTTTCTATGGTTCATGTGGTTATTTAAATCAATTAATGAGAAATAAATTATCATCAGTAAAAATTAAAGATCGTATACAAAAGACAATAACACTTGACAAGGTTCAATTAATGGAATTAGCAAAAGGTATTATATATTTGAAATTTCAAATTACTTTGAAAGGTAGTATATGGTATTATATAAGATATCTTTCATATTGTTCTATATATTATACATCATTTTTTTTTAATTATGTTGTTATAAACTGTCTTGAAGTGAAAAAGGATCGTTGAAAAAAGTTGTAGTGAAATAATCCATATAAAACATTTTTTAAAAAAAAAACCTTTTGCTACCTTGATGGTTATTGTTAATGCTAAGAACTTTTATTAAAACAATCTATATATTATCTAATTTTTTTAAGAACT
This sequence comes from Aphis gossypii, assembly GCF_020184175.1. Classification (NCBI taxonomy): domain Eukaryota; kingdom Metazoa; phylum Arthropoda; class Insecta; order Hemiptera; family Aphididae; genus Aphis; species Aphis gossypii. The sequence continues at coordinate 28,411 of NW_026083014.1, forward strand.
ATTAATTTTGTTTTATTTTTTTTTTAATAAGGCATTGAAGAGTTGTTCCCAACTGAAAGTTGGTAAACTTATTTTATTCCTTATTTGAAAGTAGGGGACACAATTACTCCAAATAGAAGCAAACTATATGACAAATATTGTCATTTAAAAAAAGAAATGAAAAGAATTACTCCAAATAAAAAAAGAAACCATTCTGAGACAGTTGAAAATAATACTAATTTTGTCGAACATGGTAGTTTTTTATTTTAAACATAAGTATTAACACAATATTAATATTTTATGTAATTTATGTCATAGATTTTGAAGATTCTATAAATTGGTTAAAAAATAATATTTAACCAGAAACTACATTAGGTAAACTTTGGAAAGAAACATCAAATTTTAGGTTTAACCAGTCCTTAAATAACAAAACTTTTTCCAGGTCTGACTAAACCCATTGGTTATTTACTGGCAAGTGTTAAAATTTTAAAATAGTTTAGGTAAATTTATTTTATTACCTATCTTAGTTTCTTATCTATTTTAGATTGAAATAGATTTTATTCAGTTGTTTCCTACAAAGGAAATGGGATTTCTCAATAAATTTGAATGTTTTAAAGAACATTTAAAAAAAATGTTGAAAATTAAAAAACTTTGTTTTGGCTCTCAAGAGGAATTATTATTACAACAGCTTTTCACACCAGTTAAACTAGGCTAGTTATTAATAATAATTGTATTAACAATAATTGTCAATGTTAAATTTATAATTTATTTTGATCTTATTTGATTATTTGATTAGGTGATGATGATATAGCTGCATTTAATATACTGCCACATTTATTTCAACCTGTGTCCACTGTGATTAAAAAAATAAATGGTTCATCGTCAACACGTATAAACCACAAACCTTCAAAATTAAAACAGGAAGCTGTATTTATTGTTAACATAACTGTCGTATATTGTAGACAGTCGTCCAAAAATTATTACTTAATATGTATAAAAGAATATTTTAAAATAAAACACGGGAGAGGCCGGTAAAGCAAAATGTGCTGAGGCAACAAGAAAATTTCGTATATAAGACCGCCGTACGCACAGGCAAGGGGGTCCCGCTGTCGCTGAGTGAGTCGGCGAGAGCGTAGGTACGACGATCGTACGTGTGAAGCGACGATTGTAGTACGGGCTAAACGAAATAGTATTTTTGATTGTTTATTTTGTGTTTTTTTTTAAAGGTTAATAAAAAGTGTTTCCGACCAGAACAACCCGAATTGAATATCATTTAAGTCTTCCTTGCGTTCTTACCTTTATATAGGAAATAGTGCCAGGATATACGTACCACGGGTATATGTAATCTTCGAGTCTTTTCCACCATAAAAGAGCGTAGAATCGACAAGCGCACACCATCGTACCTCGTTAGTTAACAGTGCCATTCTAATTTATTTTAGAGAGTGTCGTTAACTAAAGAGTACGAAGGTAAGGCGTAGTTGATTTACCGCAAAACCATCGTACCTCACAAGTTGACAGTGCCATTCTAATTTATTTTAGAGTGTCATTAACTAGCGAATACGAGGGTAAGACGTACCTAGTTGGTTATACCGTGTATACTGAAATACGGGTATACCACATAACTGTTAGTATAATTATTGATTAAGTTTATTAAATATTAATTAAATTATCATTATTGTTTAGAACGTCAATGAACTAAAATCGCTAAATTCCACAAAAATTGAAAGAGCCTTTTCACTCGGATTAACTGTGCAACTGTAGGTGTCTCGACGAGGGTATATCAAACACAACACGTTTGATGGTATATGATGGCACTTTATTATAACAATTTACAATATTAAATATATAATAGGTATATAACGTTCGGCGACCGTAGATCAGACTAAACTGCCGACCGATCCCACGGCCGGACCGGTCGCGGGTCGCGCTCTCGCGAACTTGGATAAGCAGTCGTAGTCATTGCGATAACGACCGCGACATACTCCCCCCCAAGTCCGCGAGGGCCGATGGTACCACATTGGTTAGTGTCCCAGCGTGGTACCGGTCTTGGTCACCGCTCCACCGCGGCCAGTTGCTGCTCATGGCTGTCAACCACTGGCTGCTGGGTCGGTGGCTGTATCGCGGGTCCCTGGGCTTGCGGCTGCACCGCTGGTTGATGAAACCGGCCTTGCCCATCCCGGACGTCATGGCGTTGGTACGCCGATGCCGCTCGGCTGGGTGGTGCTCTTCCCGGAGGCCCTGCCCGGGTCCTGGTGGCTACCGGCTGCAGGGTACTAGCCCGCGTGGACCGACGATCTCCGCGAACCCCCTCTCGAACAGGGCCCACGCCCTCGGGTTGGCCCGGATCGGGCCAAATGACGCGGTGGCCGACCAACCGCTCACCGCGTCCTCCGGCCCATCCCCGGAAAGCCTCCTGGCTTCCCACAGTAGCTGCCCGGCCATGGCCCGCAGCTTTTCCACGTGGGTGGCAATCATGCCACGGAATGGCCGGTTGTTGTGGTTCGGTGGCGGGATGTTGGAGCTTTCTGCCATCTGAAATAAGGTATGATTAATTAGTGTTCTCTGACGGTCCTACAGCTCGCTTCATCGCTGAGACATGTAACTTAGTGGGGTGTTTACCCTCCGTCAAGAACACTCCGGTTCCTAGTGGTTTACCCAACTTAACCGAACCTAACCATTTCGGGGCGAATCCCGCGTGAAAACGCTTCTCCGCACTTGACTGCGGATGCCCTTTGTAGTATACCCAATCCCCAACCGACAGATTGCTTCTTCCCAAGGATTCTGGGGGCATTAGGGCCGGCAACCACCTGGTCACCCCCATCTACCACAGGAGCATCATCAAGTTCTACCGGAGAATCTTCGATTTCTACCGGAGGGTTCCGCACTGCTCTGGACAACTCCTGACCATTTTTGCCCGAGTCCGGAGATCCTTCGGCCAGCTCGAGCTGCCAATATCCAGGGGCCTTGATCTCCCGATCAAACATCAATTTGACCGGTGATTGTCCGGTGTTTCGGTTTTCTCTGTTTCTTACGGAGAATAACACGTGTGGCAGATAAGGCTCGTAACCTTTTCTTCAACTCTTGATTCTGCCTTTCTACCGGGTTGGCACGTGGGTAGTATATTGGAGTCGTCCAACCTTCCACTGCCCACTTCTTGAGTGCCTCTACCATTGCCTTGGACATGAACTGCGGGCCATTATCTGACAATAATGCCCTCGGGTATCCGAACCGTGGAAGCAACTCCCGTTCGAATGTATCTACAATCGATTTGGTCGTCGCCTTTCCTAAGGGGTAGGCCTCTACTCAGCGACTGTAACAGTCCGTTACTACCAAAATCGTCGTCTTACCCCGCTGCGTCCGTGGTTACGGACCCATAAGATCGATGCTCAGCACCTCCCAATGTTGACGTGGGACTCTGGTGCACATCCAATCTTCAGGTTTGCGATTTAGTGGTTTTACCCGTGCACAGACGTCGCATGCCCGTACGTAATTACGCACTGCTTCACGCATACAGGCCCAAAAGAAACGATTCTTTATGCTTCGGTACGTTTCTTTCCACCGTGGGTGATTCGCTGTATTGTGGTCGTGAAACCTTTTCAGCAGAATTTGGGCCTTGTCAGCTGGGATGACCACCCCCTCTTCTCCATTCGCAATGGATCGAGGGTGGCGGTGCAACACCTTGTCCCGCATGACGTACAACTTCGGCAGACGCCCGAACCTTGCACTGTCTTCGGAAAGTTTGGCAACTATCTCCCGTATGTTTGGGTCGTTCTGTTGCCACTCTTGGACGTCGTGCAATGTGACGTTTCCATCATCCTTCTTCGGCTGGATCACCGAAGACTCCGGAAGTTTTTAAGGACACTCCAGGCCGAATCACAGGGGGGTCGTGGATATTATTCTCCAACGATTCTTTGTCCACTGTATTCGGTCCCGCCGGACAATGGGATAGCGCGTCAGTTGCTTTATTTTCTACCCCGGGCACGTGCCGGATTTCGAAATCGAAAGCCCCGAGTTGTAACGCCCAGTGCGTTAGTTTGCTGTTGGTACAGCGATTTTGTTATAACCATCGGAGTGCCGCGTTATCTGTAAATAACATAAACTTCCAGACTCAAGATACGACTTGAACCTGTCAACCGCCCAAACTATGGCAAGACATTCGCGTTCGATTGCCGAGTATCTTCCCTGAGCTGGATTGAGTTTTTTGCTGGCGTAGGATATGATTTTCCTATCACCACTCTCCACACGCTAAAAGAGCACGGCGGCACCAACTCCGACTTCGCTTGCGTCGGTCTGTAGATTGAATGGCTTACCCGGAAGAAGAGGGCAGAGCCGTGGTGCGGACACCAAAGACTCCTTTAACTTCCGGAACGCCTCTTGCTCAATTTCTGACCAACACCATTTGGTCCCTTTGGCCAACAGACTCGTGAGCGGTGTTGTGATCTCGACATAGTGTGGCACGAACTGGCTGTACCAACCACAAACGCCTAACACGCGCAACACGTCTTTTGTCTTTTGGAACCGGTAACTCCTGAATCGCCGTCAATTTCTCCGGTTCCCGGTCTATTCCTCCACCGTCCACGACGTGACCTAGGAATTTGATCTGTGCCACCCCGAATGTACATTTTTTGGGTTGGAAAGTTAGACCGTAAGACTGGAGTCGCTCCAAGACTCTCTGCAAGTGGTTTAGATGTTGATCGGGACTCTCGGAGTATACCACAATATCATCCAAATAAACCAGCACAAATTTACTAACTAACCCACGGAAGACTTTGCTTACAAAGCTACAGAAAGTGGCGGGGGCGTTTTTAAGTCCAAAAGGCATTACCCTAAACTGGAATAATCCTTTTTGGGTCCTAAACGCCGTCAGTGGACGTGTCTCTGCGGAGAGACCCACTTGCAAATATCCTGATTTCAAATCCATAGTGCTGTAAATCTTCGCTCCGCCCATTCCTCGGACCATGTCATGGAGGTCCGGCATTGAGTGAGCATCCGACTCCGTTTGCATGTTGAGTCGGCGATAGTCCACACAGAACCTGCGTGAGCCATCCTTTTTCTTAACAAGTACTACCGGTGCAGCCCATTAAGATAAGCTTGGTTCAACAAACCCCTGTTTCTCTATGTCTCTCACCATTTCGGCAATTAACTCGTTTTTCTCTCGGGAGTACCCGTAAGTGTTCAGAGCCACCGGATTTGGATCCTTGAGACGGATCTGGTGCTCTATCACCCGAGTTCTGCCTACCTCTCCGGAGAAAACCTCCGGATATTGGCATAGGACTTCTTTGACCCGTATACCGTACTCTCCTTCGGGTAAACCTGCGGTCGTTAAGTCCACTCTTACGGTGACCGGAGTTACTGGATTTCTCCAACTCACGGAAACACGTCTTTCTTTCCCCAGGTGGATTATGCAACCCTTATAGTCCCAAGCCACTTGTTGCTCCATGAGGAAATCATGGCCCAGGAAGACATCTCCAATGAGGTCGTCGAACACTGCTGCCCTGAAGCTTACCTCCAGATCCACTATCCGGGCCCGAAATTCCGAGAACTCCGTAATTTCTCGGGTCTGACAGTCCGCCATCCAAACAATCTCCTGTTTTTCGGTAAAACTTTGACCAAACTTCTTTGCAACCCACGGTTTGATATAAGTCCTCGCCTCCTGGGAGTCCAGTAGCGCTATTACTGCCCCGAGTGCAAACTCAAGTTCTATGGCCTGGATCGGAACATCCGATACCTTAGTTTTTCTTGTGGACACCGTTGCAATGTCTGGTGATCCGCAGATCCAAAAAGCGTTGCCGCAACTCAAACTTTGAGTCCATATCTGAGTCTCTTCTTTTGAAAATTGTCCGTGGATAAGTAAGTATTTCTTAGGGAAAATCTTCGGATGTGACCGGACAAATTAACAACTGCTGTGTTAACTCATCTTGTTCCACATCACTCGAAGTACTGTCCGGGACATTTTCCTCGGAAAATTCACACACCACAGTGAGATCTTCACTTTTGTCCTGAAAATTTTCGATTCTACTCGATTTTCCATACTTCTTGTCCGGGTGGTTAGACCACTTCTCCGTTGATTTGCCATTTGCCCGACTCATTGCCACGAATTGTGGTTCCTTTTCCGGAACATCGCTTTCAATAAATTTTCTCGGGTGGCTACGGCGTTTTCTCCGGTGTTTTTCCGGAGGCTCGGCGGTTTTCATCGGACAACCCTTCACTCCAGACGTCCACTTCGGGTAATCGAAGTTTTCCTCCGGAAGATTTCCGTTCTTACCGGTTTTCTCCGGTCCAGAACTCTTTTGGTCCGATTTCTTCGGGTTCTTTCTCGAGTCTCCGGTCCGTGACGCTCCCAAGTTCCATTTCTTCGGGTCAGTTTTGGTATTTTGTGATTCCTGTACCAGAACGTTACCAACTGCCAAAGTAGAACTTCGTTGCTTACCACTCTTCGGACGACTCGTGACTTTTCCGCTAGTTACTTCCTGGCCGGCCGGGAGTCGGCGGTCCCGCCGGTCGTTTTGGCGTTTCCCGACTCTGACTTCCTCTTTGGACATGCCGCATGCCAGTGGTCATGACTACAACATACTCTGCATCCTGCACCCGAAGATAGTCGTTACTTCGGATTAGGCACTTGGAATTTCTCTGCACTCTCAGCTTTTCTTTTATCCAACTATTTTAATTTTGGTGGTCCGCTCGTGCTCACTCCCGCCCTATCCGATATTATGGCTTTGCTGCCATCCAGAACATGTGCAAACGCTCGTAATTCGCTGAACGATTTCAGTCGCTGTATGCGTGCATGAATTCTAAATTCATCACGCATGAGTCCAACCACTGTCATTACCACCGCTTCTTCGGTCAGACCAAGGTTTAACCTTCAATATAACTGGTACTTGTGAAGGACATACCCTCCCAGTGTCTAGGCCATGGTCTGAGCGGTACTTGATAGTTCCGATTGTAGGCTCGACTGTAATTCGTCCCTGTTGAATTTTTCCAAAAGCTCATACTTGAACTCTTGCTATGGCAAGTCCAACGCCTTCATGGTTCCCCACCATGTACCTACCTGTGCCTTTAGCTGAGGGGTCAACAGGGTCACCCATCGAGCTATGTGGATACCAGTTTCTTCAAGTATTGCTTCGGCCTGAAGAAAAACCCGCACCGGGTCTTCCTCCCTCTTGCCAGCAAACTCTGGTATCGACGCACTTGCCATATTCAACTCATTTTGAGGAATGAGCAGGCTGTCCGCTAAGTGAACACGTTTTCCACCGGAGAGGTTAACCAATATTTTAATTTTGTTCATATTATATTTATCTCTATATATAATATTAATATTGAAGTGTAGGTGCTCTATGTAGTCACGCTCGTCGTTCACTCACTCTAGACTTTTCTCGACTGACCCCCGACCACCGACCGGCACGTCGCAACGGTCCGTCCGGGGCCTTCGGAATGTGCTGACCCAGCCATTTCGGTCATGTAGCCCATAGAACCGAAATGGTCACACACTCTTTTACCATGAGTCAACACATTTGCGAGTTTATATGTAAGCCTCCAGTACATACTATATATACATACATACATACACAGTACATACATACATACATACATGCACACTACATACTCACCCATATACAACAATATTTATATTATACCTATTGTATTATCTGTTGTTGTATTATATGTATGAATATTTTATAAGAGATGTTAGTACGTAAGAAATAAGTTAAGAAAAACTATAGATAATAAGTAAAACAGTAAAATTACTAAAATTCAATAAGTTAAGCAATAGTTAATTATTCACACAAATAGGTTAAAATAACAATTGTGCAATTCAGTGCCAGTAAACTTTATATTACAGTTAGCATAGTAAGCAAGATATAATAATAAGAAATGTAAATAAATTTGTTTAATAATTTACTAATCGGGTTAAAATAACAATTACACAATAATCATAGTGTCTATAATTGTAAATTTAACGTAGTAATAGAAAAATGTAGAACAATCGATAGTAATTCGATTGTAAGTGTATTATATAAGTGAGATGGCTAGGACAGCAAAGGGAGTCAGTGGTGGTGATCGTGTGACTCGATCACCACCGGACGTCGTGTTCAAACTTCAAATAAAGTATTTTGCGTTATTTTGTGTTTAACTTTATTTTGGTATACGTCCGAGTAATCGGCGTATACGACACTATATAAAATATGTTTTTATTTATCTATTATAATTTGTTCAATGGCAATAAAGCAAGCCAATGTTTTATGGAAATAATTTCAAATAAAACGTTTTTATTGATTAGACACTTACATTTATTTAATTCATATAATTTACACAACCATATAATAGTTTAGGAGGAGGTACATTCTTACAATAAATATAACACGTGCTTTTATAGTTTATAATATCAAAAATAAATTTAGGCGGTGGGGGGAGGTATGCTGCAAATAAAAAATAGTTATTGTTACTATATATTATAGCTGAAATAAATATAAATTTCCTAGAAAAGTAACTATAATTTTAGTTGATATATAAAAAAAAAAATAGTAGATATTCCTATAATTTAAATATATTATAGTCAAAACAAACAAATATTTTAGTTGGCCCTACCAATTATGATAACAGATTTAACTATTTATTTTAGTAGAAATGGCTGTTATTTTGTGGATAGTTTTGTAATTTAACTATAATACACATTGCTATTTCAACTATAATTGTTTAACTTGTTTTACTAAATCGTATTAGTAAAGTGTAATTTTTTATAGTTGAAATAAATATAATTATGGTTGACTTAACTAAATATTTTTTTCCATGCATTGGCACAGTAGGTGTCCACATCGTCCGTCCAGGCCGGAAAACGGTAGGGGAGTCGACGGGGACTAGTCCCCCCCATCGACTAACCACCTTCCCCTCACCCATCAACACACATATTCGGTAGTACACACGGAAAAAATAATCGTAATCGAAAAGTGCGTAGTATGGAGTTTCTACACACGGAACAGCCTACTACGAAATTTTTTTCCGTCACAACACCTATCGACACCCGTTCACAGACCCTCAACCTACACCACCCCACCATCGATCACACTCACCTCACCGGTGACATGTGTTTACAATAACAACCGGCTCATGGGGTAGTCGCAGGTGTAGGGACAAAGACAACAGAGACACGGGTGTTCACCTACACAGGTGACGGGGAAGTGAACACATACCACGCATGCCCCCGCATTAGGTCAGTCTACGCACGTAAAAACACAGGCGGGCACAGAGGCCGTCAGTGTGATCATGGCGGTTAACACCGACGATCAAACAGCTCCTGTCGCGGTTCAGAACCAATTGCTCCGCTCGGCCAATGGTAATACGACTAATAAAGGTACACGAACACGCCCGGACAGAATTCCGACCCCAGCGGTCTAACTCGAATTTCCGTCAGGCTTCGTAACAGCCCTATTAGACTCGCAGGCGCAAAAATCGTACGTAAACCCGATAATAGCCCGTAAATACAGCAAATCAACCCCCCCACGGACCACCGAACAAAGTCCGAATGGCGGACGGTCACACTGCAACCGCCAGTGGCACCACCTCATTCGAAGATAGAATAGTTGTACTCGAGATACAATTCGAATTAACTGTTCTAGAAAATTTGTATTGCGACGCGTTACTAGGACACGACTTCCTTGTCAACAATGAAGTCTCTTGGGATTACGCTGCGTGTACAATACATATGGGTAGGCAAATTCGTACGTCGGCATACTGGAAAGGGAAGGTTCAACCACCCGCCACTAGCCACTAGATATGTCACAATTAGAATTTGGAAATTCGTGCGAAACTCACCAAAATATTAAATAAATATGCGGTAGTATTCAGTGAAAAAGTAGGACGTACCAAATTAATTGAACACGAATTTTTGCTCAAAGACCCATCAACTATCGTGCTAAAGCCATACACTTATCCACAGCAAAAACAAATTGCAATCGACGATATGGTGCGCGATATGGAAACCCAGGGCCTCGTAGAACCAAGCACCTCACCGTGGGCCGCACCAGTAGTATTGGCAAAGAAAAAAGACGGAACATTTCGTCTCTGTGTCGACTACAGGCGGCTTAACGACGTAACGGAATCCGACACGTACCCCATAGATCTTAATAAAATGATTAGGCAGATGCGGAGCGCGAACATTTTCAGCATTTTCGACCTGAGGTCGGGGTACTGGCATGTGCCACTACACGAAAATGCGCGAAAATACATGGCTTTCCGAACACGTAAAGGTCTATTTCAGTTCAGAGTCCTCCCTTTCGGTCTGAAAAATAGTCCTATGACTTTCGTGAGACTCATGAACGAGGTCATGAGGGGTTACCAGGATGATTTCGTACAAGTTTACCTAGACGATATTGTAGTATTTTCAAGGGACGAGTACGAACACCAAGCTCACTTAGACAAAGTTCTCGAGCATCTCAAGAGATTCGAACTAACGTGAAACACAAAAAAGTGTAAAATCGGTCTTCGCGAAATTGCATTTTTAGGGCAAATTGTAGATTTGGAGCGCATAGCAAAACAACCGGAAAAGTTGATATGCATTGACAAATTTCTGGTACCAAAAAGGGTTAGGAACGTACTTAAATTTTTGGGCGTGTGCAATTCGTAGAAAATTACGTGGATACCATAGCACCACTCACTAATTTATTAAAAAAGGGGGTACGGTGGAAGTGGACAGGTGTAGAACAACGCGCGTTCGAATCAATAAAAAACGCGCTAGTAACATCCCGAAATTGTCACCACCCGATTATAGCAAACCGTTTTTTCTGCAAATCGATGCAAGCGAAATAGGAGCCGGTGCGGTACTTTTCCAACGGGGTGACTGACCGTTGGAAAGGCGCATAGTGTCCTACGCAAGCAAAAAGTTTAGCGAAACTAAAAAAAGTACGCCGTGGTTGAACGTGAGTGCCTAGCAATAATCTGGTCGACAGACCAATTTCGTCCATGTCTAGAGACCCGACGTTACGAACTCCTAACCGACAATTCAGCACTAACATGGTTACACAGGGCTAAAGACAGAAATTCAAAATTAACACGTTGGTCACTACAACTAGCTAATTTAGATTTCAGTACGGCACACGTCCCGGGAATACAAAACGAAGCTCCCGATTTGTTCTCCCGCGATCCGGTACTAGGCCCAACCATAGACGAAGACCGAATCGAGGAAAAATTGGTAGGGGCACCAACAACGCCAACAACCGACATTGACCTTGAGTCCGATCGTATCTTCTCCATGGGAAATAACCACGATAGTGATAATACGTCCCTCATCGTGACAACGCTCGAAAAGTGGCAGTCCGAGGACGCTGCAATTCGCGACGTAATCGCCAGTCAACAGTGGGACAACCCAACGCGGAACGCTAGGAACGCAAAAGCGGGGTCCGGAAATTATATTTTCTCCGACGGCCTCTTACGCGTAACAGTAGGGCCCCACACACCCGTGTAGTAATGCGGCATATTACACTACTATTTAATTACATCATTCCTGTTACCCTGAGCTGATATTAGTTGTTTAGATTTAGAATACTGAATATTAATATATTATATTTAATAATAGATAATTAGATAATTAGATTACGAACATGGTTTTAATAATCGTTTATATAGATTTTTAGGATTAAAATTATGTATTTAAATAATTGGTCATAGTAAACATGAAATAGAAACTTATAGTCGAATTTCCTGTTTACCATGATACGTACGTATATTTTGGGGACTACGCCCAAATAGCTTAATATAAAAGGGGTTGTGGTATTATAAAGAATTAGACATAGTTAAGCCTCAATCACGCATAGACCGATAACGTTGTTCTATACTTAACAACACATCGGGCTAGCTTTTATTATATACATTGTCTCAGTGAATAAATAACTTTTAATTCAAACGAGTTGTTTATTAACTTCAAACTTCCTACACTCTCTGAAGAAGACATACGACAAAGTGGACTTCGTCGTTAAATCGTGCTGAGCCATCTTCACCAAGACCGGCTCACTACACCCGTCGTGATACCGAAAACCAAAATACAGCACGTAATTTGGAGGTGTCACGATCATGTCTTGTCCAATCACCCGGGTTGGAAAGAGACGTACCGGGCGGGTCGACAACGGTACTCTTGGAAAGGTCAAAAGAACGAAGTCAGGTCATATGTCGGTGCGTGCCACGTTTGCGCGTGCATGAAACCACTTAAGTCGCGTCCAAACGATCCGATACAACCTAGAACTCCCCGACAACCGTGGGAAGTTATCAGTATTGATTTGATGGGACCATACCCACATTCCAGTAAGGGAAAATCATACATACTGGTAGCAACCGACTGTTTTAGTAGGTTGACCGAGGCTTACCCCCTAGGAACAGCAACCTCTAAAACAATGATCAAAACACTAGAACGCGAGTTCTTCTCACGTTTCGGTTACCCTCACGTGTGTCTCAGCGATAACGGCCCTCAATTCGTATCGAACGAAATGTTAAACGCGTTAGAACGTTGGGGAACACAGGGTTGGACAACTCCGATTTACCATCCGAGGGCTAATCCAGTCGAACGCCGAAATCAAGATTTGAAAAAAGGGTTGCGTGCCCAGCTGGTTGTCGGCAACCACAAATCTTGAGACACAAAACTACCCGCAATTCTATTTTCAATACGGAACAGGTGTAACGAACAGACATGCTACCTACCCGCGGTCCTCGTTCTCGGCAGGGAATGTAAGAGACCCGGAGATTGGGTGCTGTCAAGTTCAACACCGGTCAGTATCGGAAAATCGTAGGAAGAGAGGGTAGTGCGGGAGCAACAAGTTTTGGGCAAAAAGGTAGGGGTACAACCGAGCGCGAACACCGGGACACCGGTGAAGATCGGCAAGGGTGATGTAGTATACTACAAAGTACACCATCTATCAAAGGCGCACAAAGATTTCCACACCGGATTCATACCAAAGTGGTGGGGACCGGTAAAGTTGGAGAGGCAGGTCGGGAAAGGTGTTTTCCTCACCGACCAGCAACCACCACGGAAAATACATGTGTCCTTCCTAAAACGCGCACCTCATAACGAAATTGCCAAATAACAAAATACACGTTAAACATTTTTTTTTCTGTTATAAAAATGTATAGATTAACACGTTTAGTATAACCACTCAAAAAAAAAAATATATATATATATATGTGTGTTGTACCTAGCCGCCGTTTTACAGATTCCTCAGAGTATGAGTGATGAGTATGAGTGGCTGACAATCCACGGGTCCATGGCAGCCGGTAGCAGATCTGATCCGTCGGTTGGGGCTGATCGACGAGGGCGATGCACCGCAGACGGCAGCGCAGGTGGCGAGAATGTCCACCGCACAGCTGCTACAAGACCCGGTGCGGTCGGCGATCTACCGCCGAGGTTGGGAGGACAGGGCGGCCAGCATCCAGAGGACGCTACATCAACCTCCACAGCCAACCTTCGACCACAACGGACTCCACCACCAGCCCAGTCACAAAGGCCGAGCCCCCGACACTCGCCGGCAAGACGGCCGCAAATCAGGCGGTCGCTGGTACGACGAGTCGACCGAGCTTCGCGATACCAAGAGCGCCGGCTTCGGCGCCCAAGGTGTCCGGAGCGACCCCTCCCCCACTGGTGACAACGAAGACGGAAGCACAGCAGGCGAGGAACCGTAAGAAGTTCCAACAGCTGAGGGAGAAGAGGAGGGCCAGGGAGCTTTATCCACGAGTATATAATATATTAAATTCATTATCTTTGCACCTGCAGTTTTATAGCTATCTATGTGTGTATTGTACATACTATTATTCTCTAAATCTTAGTTATCTCAGGCTAATAGGCAACACGCTATGCAAGATACCTATGCATATTAGGCCCGTTTTACATGGACGCGTATCATACGTGACGTATCGTACGCGCGCGTTTTTACTTTTTAGTTTACATTGATTAATAGTTCATATATATGTGCCATTCCGAAGGTCGTGCGTTTTGCTCACCGAAATGGCGCGTATGAACATAATCAATGTAAACTAAAAACGCGCGCATACCTATTATGATACGTCACGTATACTCTATGGATCATACATTATACCACGGTCTTAGATTAATATAATAATTTATATAATAATATATAATATATATTGATATATTCAATGTAAATAATACCTAAAGCTCACAGCAATAATAATTATAGTATAATAGTATATAGCTATAAATAACAAAAAAACAACTGTACAATTGTCCCTGATCAGGGTCGGACTGGCCCGGACCGCAGGACCGCAATCGCGGACTGGGCCCCTGGCTAGTTGGGCCCACAGACTTAATTTTCATATTTTAAAATTAAATATAATGCCTTTGTTTTAGTAACTGTATTCAAACATTTTTTAAGGTTTCTTATTGATTTTATATTCATAAAGTAAATTAATATTAGGTCTCGATAAGGTTAAGTAAAGTGTTTTTATTATGAATATATATATAATGATATTAAAAATAATATAATTTAATACATTGTTTACCAATTTGAGTCTAGGATTCATTCGCAACAGATGAACGGCCAAATATTTCATTAACTGCAGATAGGTTTAAAATTAAAACTTTTAATTATACACCTATCTACTTGATATTTGTGCAAATAGCTTAGATTAACGACTTATAAGTAATTCAAAATTACTTAGTGATTGCATTTGTTTAGGTCCAAAAAATTTTAGTTCTTTATAAAAAGTGAAGTACCTGCAAACGCATTACGAGAATTTTCACTTCTAACAACTATTGATAGACTAGGTAGCATATGAAATACAACAATTCGCTTTACAGTTTAATTCTATTACTAAAACATGAAAATTACATAAGCTTTTATTGATATTAGATTTATTGAGCATTTGTCATTTTCTAGATAATATTCTTACCTTTAAATTTGATCATAGGTAAATTTACTCTAATATTAAAGCTAACGTTTTACAAATTATGTTTTGCTGAATGCAAATTTGTTATGATATAGGCATGTTAATAAGACAGAGACAACACATGTGGGTTTGGCGTCCTCTTATAAATACAAAAATTAATAAGTTAAAAGTAGAGCTAACAATTTTTAGTATAATCTAAGGGCCCCTTAATCAGATTGCAGACTGGGCCTTTAGACGCCAGTCCGACCCTGTCCCTGATAAGAATATATAAGATTTTTAGAATTTATAAATTTAATGATAATAGATATTAAAAAATATTATTAATTACCCTAACCTATCATAATTCATAATAATAATCACGAACGATAATAATAAATAATGTTAAGTTTAGATTAATCTGGCTTAGAGCATGTTTAGTATTTGGCATTTGCATTTGACTATACTTTGTGTTTTGATGTTTATTCTCCGAATTTGAGTACCTAGCCTAATTGTTTATTATTTATGTTGCATCTGTGACATTATACATGCAGGTATAATAAAAAAATATTGAATAGCAGTAATTATACCTACCTAATCAGCTAAGATGAGTAATTCCACAAAAAAACGGCGTTTATTAGAAGAACTTAATGAGATTGAAGACATTTATAATGTTAATTATGTCAGTACTCAGAAATTACATGTTCCACTAGAAAAAAATATCAATGTAGTTAATCCACCAATTGGTCAATATAAATCTTCTTATGATGGACCTAAAAATACTGTATTTGATGAAATGGCATCAGATCAAGTTAATGAAAAGTGTAGTACTAGTGATTGTAAGTATAGTTATTAAAAAAAGTGTTTTTATTTACCATATTTAATCTTTTTATTATTATATAAGGTAATTTTAATTTTAAAAATACTGGTGAAGAAAATACAGATGGAATAGTATCTGACCACAATGAATATGTATATTCCTGGGAAACATCATCTTCAAGTGACAGCTACGATATGAATGTGAAAGTAAATGATCCACCATTACATTCAATTAATGATCAACTCGCTAATTGGGCAGTTGATCATAATGTAAGTCATTCAGCTGTCAATGATTTATTAAATGTTTTAAAAACACATAATTGTTTCAATAATGTTTTACCAAAAGACTCCAGAACACTTTTACAAACATCAATATCATCCAAAAAGATAATAATTAAAAATGTAAATCCTGGGAGTTATTACCACTTTAGTATTGAATCTGGTATTCGTCACTTTTATTCTAATAATGATGACAGTAATAATATAAAACTTGTGTTTGGAATTGATGGGCTACCAATTAGTCAAAGTTCTGGAAGTTGTTTTTGGCCCATACTGTGCTATATAAGACTCAATAAAGATATTGTATTTCCAGTTGGAATAAATTGGGGCTATAAATAACCAATTGATAGCAATGAGTATTTGTAAGACTTCTATGAAGAAATGAAAATGCTCCTCCAAAACGGTATAGATTTAGAAATAGAAGAAAAAAATGTACATAAAACTGTAATTTTAGATGCCATTATATGTGATGCTCCGGCGAAATCATTTTTTTAAAAATAAAAGGGCATTCCAGCTTTTTTTCTTGCACCAGGTGTGAAAACTCAGGAATATACAAGAAAATTAGACTTTGTTTTCCTGAAATTGGTGCGACAAAGAGGACACATGAATCATTTGTGAATAAAATGCAAGAAAAACATAATTTAATAAATACTGAAATGTCTGTATTAACCAATTTACCAAATATAGATATAATGAAAGTATTTTGTTTGGATTATATGCATATTTGTAATTTAGGAATAACCCGAAAACTTCTTCATTTGTGGTTAGGTAAAGGTCCAAAAACTGTAAGAATTAAAAGTAATCAAGTAAAAAAATTAAATACTGATAATTTAAGCTTAAAAAATTGTGTGACAAGTGACTTTCCAAGAAAACCAAGAACCTTAGAAGAAATAAACCACTGGAAAGCAACTGAGTTTCGACAATTTTTACCATATACAGGTCCAGTGGTATCAAAATCTATTTTAAATGAAAAAAATTACTTTAATTTTCTTTGTATTCATATTTCTTTTACAATATTGCTTTCACCAAATTTAAGTAAAATGTTAAATTATTGTGATCAGCTTTTAAAATTCTTTATCAATGATTTTTGTGCCATATATAGTACAGAATAGGCATCGCATAACATCCATGCTTTACAACACATAACAGAAGATTACCATAACTTTGGCCCTCTAGACAACGCTAGTGCATACCCATTTGAAAATCATATGAAAATATTGAAAAAAGCAGTTAAGAAAGGATCTCAGCCTTTACAGCAAGCTGTCAAGAGATACAAAGAGAAATTTCAATATGATAAATCATACTCAGCTACAACTATTAAACTTGATATTTGTTTAAAAAAACAACATCAAAATGGACCATTGTGCAAACATTTAGTTGGCACACAATATGAAATTTTAATTATTAGGAATTTTAAAATTAACATTCATTCAAAGTCTGATAGTTTTATAATAACAAAGAATGAAGAAATTATAAAAGTTCTTAATATACGTTTAACAAAAACTGGTCATAATGTAATTGTTGGTAAATCGTTTTTAAATAAAATTCCATTTTATGAAAAACCAGTAAGTAGCTCAATACTTTCAATATATGTGGTTGATAACCTTTCTGTTTGAGCCGGGAACGGACAATAATAGGCCGTGTGCCCGGTTATCAAAATACTTCGCGCTTAACAAGTATTATACTAACACACCGACCGACCTTTGTAAATTTGTGTTAATTGTATATAGCTCAACTAGAATTGGTTGGGTTCGCCGCGCAAATGCTAGTGAGCTATGTAGTGCAGTGGTGTGTAAGTGTGTGTATATGTCTGTGTGTGTACTTAAATCTAAGACGAATAGGTAACTCTATAGTAAATAATGGTAACTCAAATTCAAATATGGTATAAAATATGATATAATAATAAAATAAACAAATTACGGCCCTTTTGGCCCAACAAGTAGAAAATGTATATAATAAACCAAAATGCCGCTTCGGCAAATCCAGGTATCAAGGGTGTATATAACAATGAAAAAAAGCGCAGATATATAAAAAAAAAATCACACTAAAAGGTATAAAAAACAAACGTGACAACCATATGGTCCTTATGACCGAATAGAACAAAATATTAGTATACAGGTATATGATAAATAATAAAGGGTAGTTAAGGCCCTTCTGGCTCAATAACACAATATTATAATATATAAAGGCAGCTATTAGAGCTGAAAGCTCGGGTAATTGATATAAAAAATATATATATAGCCCTTTTGGCTCAACAAAATAGATGTTACAATACTTAATAATATAATAATAATAAATAATATAACAATAAAAATAAATAACTCACGGCTGGTCGGTGCACTGCTGGCCAGCTGCTACCTAGACCTATATACACTAAATAAAACTCACACTCAATAAATATAATATAATTACAATGAAATTAATGACTAGTAATGTAGTACACGTATATAATATAAAGTAAAATATATGGCGATTACGCGTATATAAATTCACGCAACAAATGCAAAAGATATAATAATATGACAAAAAATAATTATAAGTTAATAACAAAACTAGCAATTCGTGCATAACATAGAATATATTATTCGCGACGGTCTAGCTCACGACGACGGACGGAGACAGACAAGAAAAATTGCGGCGGCCGTGTTGAGCTGCACGCACCGGCGAGGCGGCGGCAGTAGATAACGCGCCGATACTATAGTCCGGCTCACGAAAAGTGAACGTTCAAGGTCGATGGGTGGTGTCCAAATGTTGTTGAATCCAGGGGTTCTCCGTTTTGTACTATGTACCTATCGCTGGCCGTCTCATGATCCATGATTCGTTTAACACGAACGGGTTTAGTAATCACTTGTTGAAAACGGCCACGGGGATCGCTGATATCAACGTTCACTTTTCGTGAGCTGGACTGTAGATTCGCATAATATTATATAATTCACAAGACACAAAATATAATTAAAACAAAAATAACTATAAAAATAACGGCTGGTGCGCGCGAGTGATTGTGTGTGTGTGTGTGTGTGTGTGTGTGTGTGTGTGTGTGTGTATGTCGATCGGCGGCAGCGGCGCAAACACTTTCTGTGGATAATAAATATTACAATGTCAATGAAATTAAATGTAAATGCATGGTTCTTACAATTAACAATAAAATAATTACATTTCCAGTTCTTCATACATCATTAAATCAATAGTTACACTTAATACAAATGTATATATATATATATATATATTGTGTCTGATATTAAAATGGTGTTTTACATAATAAAGTGTTTTTATAAAAATTGTTTTGTTTACTTTTTTAAATAAACAGCATAACAGGGCAGTAGGTTTAATTTTAATTCAAGAACATTTTATTAACATTTATTTTATTAAAGCGGATGCCAGTACATATCAATGATAATTAAAATTATTAAAATTTATAAAGCAACAAAGTGGCGGTTTTGAGTGTGAGGCGGCGTCTCACATAAAATGTTATAGTAAATAGTACTCAAAGAGAATACTTTTTGGCTCACCGGTTGTACAGATTTCGCTATTTTTTTTTTTAAATTCTTTACAAAGTTTAATAGTATAAATTATGAATTATTTAAATTATTTATTATTATTATGTGTTTATTATCAAAATAGTGTTGAACAGATAAGAAAAGCACGAAATAATTATTACGCTACGTCGCTACAAACTCCAGTATATCACCCTGCGGTAATGTTCCAATAACGTATTTACGTCAAAGAGGCATCGTTTAACATCGCCTCTAAGTTTGTACTTGTGTACATAAATTTACACACACGCGCGTATGTAGTATGTACGTTAAATAAGTAGAATTGCGCATGCGCAATGATAATCGTGAGTCTCGATTTTCATCACCTCTGTGTACTAAAAATAGAATTAGTGGTAATTTTGTCAGCCCGCAGCATTGCTGTCACGTGGGTTGGGTACGCTACGCGGGGTCGACTTGTGTCTTGTTTACTTTTCTGTCATATGACATAAAGTGTCATGGCATCATAAACATTATGTGCAGGTTACTGCAAATTACTTGTTAAATACCATGATTAACTATTGTTACTTATAACCTATAATACGTCGATTGTAATTCGTGTACTCACTACTCCGGGTAGTCTACTCGCATTGTTAAAATAAAATTGTTAATTGTTGTAAAAGTGCGTGTTGTCTGTAATTTGAAATTGAATGCATTTAATTTTATTAACCGTTGAATGGTACATTTAATTTTGCATACAATTATATTGAATATGACGTGGTCGGTAATTCATTTCTTGAAGGACAATGCTGTAGATGTAGTGCCTAGCTCATGGTTTAAAGATAATACATGTGCTTGGCCTAAGACCCATGTGAAACAGTATATTAAAAACGAATGTATACCAAATACTAGAGACTAGAGAGTTCGTCTGGTTTAAAGCTAGGTCATTGTCTACAAATAATGGTAAGTCTATATTTTTTTTACAAAATAACAACTAAAATGTATTCTAATTCTAATAATATTATTATAACTCTGCTGCTATTAAACTGCCTACTAAATCATCCGAAATCATCTTTATAATACTTAAAATACACCTATAATTGTAATGTTGTGTAGGTACATTTTAAAATCATTTCTTATTGCTCAAACTAAATGCAAGATAGCATTAACTACTTCAGATTTGTCATCAACTGAAGATGACAATTCAAAAACTAAAAAAATGGGGAAAAAATAAAACATAAAAAAACATCAGAATCTGTTAATAATCGTTATAACAAAGAAACTGAATATGGCGCTGACAAATCAAGTAAGATTACCTATATTTTATATTATAACTTATAGTATAAATACCTACTTTAACAATTTATTTTATGTTAAGCAAAAATATTTTATTGTTAATAGTAGTTAACAATAATTAATTTACGTTAATAAAATGAATTATTTTAATTTTATTTTTTTAGACATAGAATCTGATAGCGATGTTGACAATATTTATGATTTACCGGTTTATGATTCTGGTATGTATAAATATATTTATAATTATAATATTATACCTACCTAGAATTAATTTACTAAACTGTTTAAAATCTTTATTATACAGATGATAATAATTCTACTACAAATAAAATTAATTCTCCGTGTAAGAAATGTAAGTTTTCAATGATTAATTAATAGAAAATACAGTAAATTATATTTAATTTATGTTCTCTATATTCATTTCTAATGATTTATTTTTTTTAACAGCTTGTGATGATATTATTCCCATTACCCCATCAAAAAATATTCGCACATTTGTCAAATCGCCATCAAAAACTCCAGTTTTAAAATCTAGTATGTATCTATCTATATATTACTATTTTACTATAATCATGTTTTTGTGGAATATAATATTATAATATAACTGTGAAATATTATAATTACCTACTTGAATAATTTTATTAATATAGTTGCCTAAACATGTTTAATTGTTATATTTTTGTTTACAGTTGATAATTCCTGCAGCATTATGAAAAATATGTCATCTAATAGAAAAAATAAACATGTTGAACAAACACTTTCTCCTATTCATTTGGCAAGAGCAGAAAATAACAAAAAAAGAAATTTGTCTGAATCTCCTAGAAAATTCTATCCATCTCCTGAATCTCGTCAACCATGTATGTATATTGTATACCTATTAATTTGTTCTTTAAACACTATTTTCTATTTTATGAAAAAATAAAAATGTTTGTGTTTTAGATTATACTCAAATAAAACCTGAGAAAAAAATTAAATCCTCACCTCTAATAAAGACGACTAAATACCATTGTTAGTAGGTATATCATAATACATATAATTTTAAGACTAATGTATAACACGCTAATATAGTCTTAAAAATGTTATACTTATTGAATTTTCTTAATTATGTTGCACTATTTGATAATAAACAAAAAACGCCTCCAAAACCAAATAAATCAAAAAATTCTTCTGGTATGTAAAAATAATTACCTAAATATACCTTCTATGATGTTATATTTTTAAATATTTTAAATATGATATTACTCATAGGAACTCATTTTACACAATCTTTTAGTATTAAAACACAGCATTAAAAACATAAATGAAAAATTGACATTGGTTATTGAAAGACAGTTTACACATAATTATAATGTTGAAAAATCTAACGATCTTACATTGGACTATTCCAATTTGAACTACTTATTACCAATTGATGAAGAAGACACATTAAACAACATAGAAGAGCAGTTAGCTACAGATAAAAAATACTATACATCATTGGTAAGTAATTTCGTTGAACACAATTTTGTATAAAATATATTTTAAAAAATATAGACTATTTTTTAAATTAAATTAATGGTTTTTGAAACAATAATTCAAGTACGATTATTTTGACTAAGTCAATCACAAATTTAGTTTGATGTTTACAAAATGTATAACAACTATAATATATATTATTCATATTTTCATCATACATTCATGCCTAGTTTTAAATATGATAAATAATTTGTACCTATATGTAATTAAATACTTGTTAAATAAAATCTGTACCACCGAAGTCAAATTATGTAAGTCACAAAAAGCACATTTTACAGGAGAGAAAAAACAAAAAATATTTTTTGCAATGGACTTAATTGTATATATACTATATAGGTACTGCAAAATATTATTTTGTATTACTTTTCTTATGTGTCACACTGGACATACATTTCTATACTCCTATCATAGTTTAGGACTTAAGTTAGGTAGTATATACTTCTTACTATTGTAGTAAACCGACATAGTCACTTTACTAGCGCATAATCGTTTTACTATTTATGATAGTTTAACACGTAGTACTATAATTTATTGGCTTGTTATTTATGCATGTAGAAATATGGAATAGATGAACCAGTTTACAATTCTACGAAATTAATAGTAAACCAATTATCCGTGTAAAGTAATAGTACAACAGTAAATCACAATTTTGACAAGTTACTATCCCAATATAATTTCGGCTTCCTTGATCCACTTCCATTCTTTACCGTGCAATCGTCCAGCGGAGATTTAGTATATATACAGGTCTCTACACGCTGTACGATTAGAATTAGTTTACTATCCCAGATCACCGGACTTGGCTTAGTCGTTGGGCCGCGCTTTAATATCGCCGCTTTCTAAGTCCATTCCCAGTATTATCTTCAGGCTTAGATACAGGTTGTTGGGCCGCGCCCTAACATCGCCGCGACGCCGCTTGTACACTAAATCTAGATCCCAGTTTTAAATTAACTATTTCTCGGGCAGAGTCATTTATACTCTGTCCTCAAATTTATTTAATAGTATTAAATAATAAGTACAATTATATTTTTCTTAACATAATAAACGATACATTATACTAAATTGTTGTGTTCTACTCATTACTTATCCGACCTCCATCTACTGACGTATGACCGACAAGCGTCCAGAGAATATTTATATATAATTGTGTGACAAGTGCAGAACCTACCGCACCTGGGGTCACTGCCAGTTCACTACACTATCTATGAATTTATTGTTAATTGGAATTACGTTAAAATATCATTAAAAAAATCACAAAAAGGATTAAAGAACTATAACACAATATTTGAAAAAATGGACTTGCGTTAGGTACTTATTTAACTTGTGTGGTACAAAAATATATATACCTATAGCTTTTATTATTATTAAATAATTTTAAAGGTTATTTAAATAAAAAAAAAAATACTGATGAATAAAATGTCTCAACTTAGAATGAAGCTAGTTAATATTTTATATTTTAATTCAGCTTTAAACTTGAGTTTTTGAAATTTATATCCCTAATAATATATACCATTAAATGCAATGATTAATTTTTGTTTTTATTAATATTATTTGTTATTTTTGTCTAGGTGCTGTTAAATCAATAAAACGCTTAAATAATGAATCATCGACTGATGAAATTGAAAAATACATTAAGTACCATCTCATCCAAGCGCCATTCAACATTGAAAAAAAAGAAAAAAGAAATGTTTTAGTTGATTAATATCTTTTAGAATTGTAATTATATTATTTACATGATATATATATATATATATAAGGTTTTTTAAACCTTTAAGTATATATATTTATTTCATATTGAGTTTCATTTCATTTCACATTTGTACAATGTTAAATTAACATTAATTTAGTTGATGTCCAATTGATTGGCAATACTTATTCAGGGTTAAACCTTAACTTGTCTACATTGATTTAATGTTTTTTTAATACTTGCATGCTATGTGGATATTAACTAATGACATTTAAAAAAAAACATAAGGTTTTAATGGTTTTATTGTTTTTTACGTATTATACCACATAAAATGTATAATACGTTACGTATAATACGTTAACGCGTATAAAACTTTTATACACAAATTTGCCCAACCCTGCTAATGACTAATGAGTAATGACCAATCAGTAAACATATTAATATTTTGTTATATTTATTTACAATAATAAACTATGGACGACCGGCTGTCACCACCGCTGCCGATAATAAGTTATTATGCTATAATAACAATGCGCGACGCCTTTATGTTCATGTGGATAATAATAGATTTTCCTACATTATAAAAAGTTTTAAGAAAATAGGAATATAAATAGAGTATAATGCTAGTTGCTTTGAAATAAGTACTTAAGTCTAAAATACTAAAATGTTATCAATTTAGTATTAATACTGGTTATTTATAATTTGTTCATTGAAAGCTAAAAATAGCTTAATAATAATTAGTAAATATTATTATCTAAAAACAAAAATTAAATATAAAATGAACATCGGAATATTCGGAATTCGGTCACTCATCCTTCGTCAGTCGTATGTATTTTATGTTGTGCTCATTGCTTATGATATTATTCCAATACGCGGAGTTAATTAAATTGCGCATTTACAATTTAAATAATTATGAAGAAACAACAAACTTTAAACAGTATTAACTAATACACTTAGAAAACGAAATTCTGATGATGCCGATGATGGTTCCATTATTTCTACACCTCCAAAAATAAGACACGTGGATGGTTTGGAAATTTCCGAGGAAATTGCTGAACGTCCAATACAACATCTAAATGATATTGGTTTATTTATAAATTGTGATTTAAAAGATGCTGATAAAAATCTTGTAAGTAAATTATTATATTTATTTATTTTTTATACATTTTTATATGAATAAATAAGTAGTATTATTACTTTTAATTATTTATGGGGGTTTTTTTTTTTGTTAATTAACTAATACAGATTTTAACTAATGTATAGGTCCGGCAGAATCATATAAATTCCCATTAATTGAAAAAAATAAAATTAGAAATCTTAGATTTCAAAATTGGTGGTTACAATTACATAAGTGGTTAGCATATTCAGAAGTTAAACGGGGTGGTTTTTGTAAAGTATGTGTGGTTTTTTCAAAAATTGGTGGACTTAGTGGTCAAAAGCTGTGTGTACTTGTTGTGAAACCAATGGGCAGCTTTTAAAAAGCTTTAGAAGTAAGTATTAAGATGTATTTTTCACATACCTATTTTTAAAATACAACAAAATAATTATATTATTCTTCATCTTTATAATTATAAGACTTTAAACAATCATGCTAATCATGAATATCACAAATTAGCAATACTAAAAGCTGATAGATTTTTGAACATTTGTATGCAAAAGGAACCAGAGATTATAAATAGCTTAAATGAAGAAAGGCAAGTTTGAAATTGAAATAATAATACTTAATTTAAATATATGATTGAAAATGTATGTTATTTAGGAATAAACAAGTAATTGAAAATCAAAAACGCTTAACTTGTATTATTGAATGTATAATGTAATGTGGTTGCCAAGAATTTGCGTTAAGAGACCATCGAGATTTTGGTTCAATTTCATTTGATGGTTAGTTGAATTGTAATAAATATGACTTTATTTCAGCTTCCTATAAGTGTATGCTTTGTAACGAGAAATCGTTATGTCATACACGATAATGATATGACTACCACTACCCGTGGCTTACGGCCGTACTAAGAACTACGCTGCGCTCTTCCCCACGTTACCTTACGCGCGCAACAGATAGCGCTATCGCGCTAGTACATTTACTCAACTGGCGTGGACGTCATTTTTACCATAGTTAAAGGCCGTCCACCGACCAATAGTCATTGGAAACATCGTCAGAGTCTACTAGCAAATGCTTAACACATATCCACGGTATCAGGAGTTGCAGATAAATAAACGGAACACAACAAAACATCGTATTGAATTCCTGAACAACTGCCGCCGGAAAAGCCACGTGACTAGGCATAAATACGGCTCGTCGATCACCGAATAATAAGTTCTTTTCCCTTCCGATTAACTAGTTATAGTATGACGGAGATGGTACAGAGGAGTACAATATATTTGTACTAACGCCCTGTATCGTGGTCTCCGAAATACTATAACTACTAATCAACACCGTGAGTTATTGTCCGCCGACCAGGACCCAGCTCAACAGCGATCCAGTCACCGACACGCCGACGCTGTCGATAATCCCCGACCTCCTACCGTCCTATCTTTGTATACGGACTACGGTAGTACCGTAGTAGTATACCTATACAAAGATAGACGTGTTTTCCCTTCCGCACTCCCACTGGTAATATTGTGTACGGACTACGGCAGTACCGTAGTAGTATACCTACACAATATTATCCAGACCAACTATTCACATCATCTTATCGCACCACTTGGACACCGTGAGTTGACTATTATATACCTGTTTTATTGTATCACATGTTATTTGTATTGATCATTTTTATTATACGCTCGAAGGAGCGACAAAATATGCAATAAAATGTTGTAATTCATAAATAAATGTTACCACTATTATGTTTTATTAAAATAAAGTACACGTAATTGACATATTAAAGAAAATAAATAGTATAAGTCATTTTCGTTACAGCTTATATAAAAATCATTTGTTATAAAATAAGAGTGTTTGAAGATATAAATTATTTAATTACAGAACAATGTAATGTGAATGAAGGAAACTTCCATGAAATATTAAAATATAAAGCTAAAGATATAGATTACATGAACAACTTTCTTTTATCGGACTATCGAAACAAATATACAAGTCCTTTTATATAAAATGAAATATAAACTATTGTGGAGATATAATTTTA
This sequence comes from Aphis gossypii, assembly GCF_020184175.1. NCBI lineage: Eukaryota > Metazoa > Arthropoda > Insecta > Hemiptera > Aphididae > Aphis > Aphis gossypii. Next base: position 55,452 of record NW_026083014.1, read on the forward strand.
GAAAAATTTGTGAAAGAAATTAATGAATCAGGCTATTTCAGTGTATTAGGTGATGAAACTACGGATGTATCTGTTAAGGAGCAACTTACTATTTGTGTTAGATACTTAGTTGGTACTGGAAAAGATATAAATATTCATGAGAGTTTTTTGAAATTTACTGAAATTACTAGTTTAACAGGAAAAGATTTAGCTTCATCAATATTAAATGGTAATTTATAATACAACATTACAATAAGTATTTATTCTTATTTCTTCTAAACATAATTTTATCAATATTGTTGTAGGTCTCAACTCGTGTGGAATCAATTGTGATAATATTTGTGGACAGGGATATGATGGAGCATCTAATATGTCTGGGCACATAGAAGGAGTTCAAACCATAATTAGAGCACAATACCCCAAAGCCTTATATGTCCATTGTGTGGCACACACTTTAAATTTAGCTGTATCTTCTGCTTGCAATATCCAACCAATTAGAAACTACTTAGGGACAATTCAAAAAATGTATTGTTTTTTCAATTTTCCTAAACGTCAGAATGTAATTTTAACAGCAATTGATGAAAGTGATTTGGAACCAAAAATCAAAATTTTAAAACGTTTATGTGCCACACGGTGGGTCCAACGATACGATGCAATAAATGATTTTGTAGAACTATTTTCATATGTAGTCATCTCGTTAGAAACTATAACTGAGTGGTCTGATTCATCTTCTGCTAACTTATTGTTGAAGTTGATGGATTCCACATTTTTAATATCTTTACAAGTCATAAAAGTAAATATATCTGATAATATGTGTTTAGTATTAGTTATACCTATAAATTGCCATAATGATATTAAATACATTTATGTAATTATTATTATTATTTTTCATTTAAATCTATTAAAGTATTTATTTTTATTTTAGGTTTTATTCTCATATGGACAACCGACAACCTTTTTGTAAACAACTTCAACAAATAGAAATTATCTTTTATCTAAACACCGCTATCTAAATTTACTTTACCTTACCCGATCTTCGAGTATGTGCGTAATATAGAAGCATTTTCCAGGACGTGTATAAATATCGATAAGTTCATGTGTTATAGCTATGTAATGCCTATTATTATTTCTATTACAATATGTATTTTTAATTAACTATTACATATTCTAACTATTTTACCCTCGTGTTACCTACTACTTGCGGTTTTTTAGTATTTTATTCTAAGTAAATAATTATGATTATACAGTTATACCTATAAGCTATGAGATAACATAGGTACACGATAAAATAGAAAGGAAAGTATTTTATACATATTTCCTTTGTTTTCGAAAATTGTCAGGTTAAATATTAATTCATAAGCATTTAGTAATAAGTAGTAATTATTAACTAATATTTTATATTGCATACCGAGTTATAATTATTGAGTTCGTATCTATTTACTAAGTATTTAGTATGAACTATAATGGACTATTATCCTTATTCCTTAGTAGTTAAAAGAGAATAACTCCGGAAATTTTCGTTCAAATTTCGATTGCAATACGTCAAAATTTTCAGAAAAATTAGCTGATTCACATTTTGCTTTAAAACATGTATGGTCTCGTTTGAAAAACCAAAGTTAGTATCGCCACAGAATACTCCTTAAATGTTGTGAAAAATCTAAGTACTTTAAAATATTGTCTTTAATTACATTTAAAAATTCCAAAAATCAGAATTTGAATATATGCATAATTTAAGCATAAAAATGGGGTGAGCATGCTTAAAAAATCACCCTGTACATTTAATAGTATTATTATTATATTTAAAAAAAATGTAAGTTTAAAAAAAATGTATTACGTAGTTATTGAAACATGAACAATAAATATTTGAAACTTTTTTTACTTTTCATGGAATTCTTGAAAACAATCTGGATGTAGAAAAACATTGCACTTTATACATAAATAAATTGTTTGTGATTGACAATTGCGACATCTTCTTCTTACATTTTTTCGAATAATGAGATGACCAATATCGTACTTTCTTATAGCTGTAGGTAGAGCATTTTTCGAAGGTTGACCCAAATTTGTGTTGGTAATGGATACTGCAGACTCATTGATAGTTACTTCATTTGATTTATCAGATGATGATTTTAACAAACTCAAAACAAGTTTTGATCTGTAGTTAAATTGTGAACTTTTTTCACCATTTACCAAATTATAAAACTTCCATGAATTGACCACTGCACTGTTTACTGCGTTGCTAAAAAATGGCCACCACCATTTTTCCCTTTGACTCTAATCCTGTAATTTTCTATAGCATTATCATGCAGATTAACGCCACCCATGTTTTTATTGTAATCCTGAATTACGTTGGGTTGCTGGACATTGACAGTTTTTTTTCTTTTCTATTATAACGTTTTGTTTACTAATGGATTAATTGTAACAAAGTTAGTCAATACCGTCACAACTGAATTGTCATTCCAACGAACTGCGCAAATTTCATTTTTTATTTTAAAAGCAAAGTCAAATATTCCTTTACATTCTTTTCCCAACAGTTTGACAGATTTTAATTTACAATTACCAATGCGATTTTCTCTCACAGTGCCTGTCGCAAAGAATCCTTTTTCTTTTAGCATAGCCGTTAGAGAATAACTAGTAAAAAAAATGTCGAAAAATACTTTATGCAAGTTTGGATTTTCAACAGACTCCAAAAGATTGAATACAACTTCTGAGCCTAATGGCGAACCTTCTATTCGTTTGGTACCTACTAGCACCACCATAAGGTGAAAACTGAAATAAGTAACCATTTTACAAGAATGCCGACCAAAGTATGGGACCATTTCTTCGTTTAATGACAAATTATGAGCAAAAATACCAAACTTTTTTTTTTAAAACAAATTTTTGATGCAATAAATCGAAAAAAGGACGCAACTTAGAAAATTTATCTAAGGAGTCGAGATTATGATTATCAGCTAAATGCAAAATTTTTTTATTAAACGAAATTTATTTCTCGACATTGTATTTTTTACTAAAGTTACTTCTTTATCTTCGTTTTACTCCAGTAGCAGTCCATTTGAGGCAAAGTATGGTATCCTGTTAGTATCATAATACCTAGGACTTTTAAAAGTTCAGTCTTTTCAATAAAAAAATCGTGTCTATCTTTCGCGTATTTCATACTGAAATCAATAATTAATTGCAAGACTGTGTCATCGAAAAATAAAGAAAAACATTTGAGTGGATCAATTCCTTTATAAGTTTCAATTAGGTTTTTTATATTTTCTTTTTCAACATTTTCGGGAAATGATGAATATACTAGATTTGCTTTAGATTTCCATATTGGCGTATCATTTTGTTTTATATTACCTATTTTTTTTTTTTTTTTTTTTTTTTTTACTAGGATTTTCTGGCGGTTGTGAGTCTACATTTGAAGTTCCAGCTATTTCAAAATTATGATTTAAAATTTCAAATGTATCACATATGTCACTACTGAGTACATTTGTATCGTCATTTATTACAATTGCATTATCGTCTACATTTTCTTCATCAGTGAGACAATCAACATCTGGGAGAATTATAATGATATTAGTGGGTTCATCATCACTCACGTCTACATTATCTAAAAACTCCAGTATCTCTTCCGATGTTTTTACCCTTTTGAACTCACTCATTTCTATAATAATAAATACTAAAATGTAAATAAACATACCTTACAATGAATAATTAAAAAAAAATAAAACTTACTTAGGGCCGTTCTTACAATGTCCGGTTAAGTGTCGGTTAGTGTTAAGGCGCGTTTCCGCTATACACGTATGCGTGTACGTGCATTTAATGACAAAAAATTTTGGCTTCGAACGGTCTTCAATAAGTTAGAACTGGTTACTTTAGTAACTATGGTTATATTATACACGGTTTTTGATAATTATTGATAACGATGTACAAAGGATATCTCGCCTTTTTTCTTATTGTGATTAATTTGATTTGTATTTTGTGCTAATATTTTATTCTTATATTTTACAAAGTTTTGTTGCATACTACATATTTGTTTTTATTTTATCGTAAACTGCTTAAATTGTTAAATTTTAAAATATAATGGAAAATCAAGAACTTCAATGGTATAATTATTTTAATGAGATTCATCAAAGAAAAGTGTTACTTGTATATTTAGCCATTTCACACACAAAAAAAAGAAAGATCAGAGGTAATATAATTTTTTATTTATACACCTATGTATTGTTCTTTAATGTTAAGTTATGATTTACTAGATAAAAATCCAAATGGCATGTTCAACCATTTTTAACAGAAAGAAGAGTACACGGACATTATCATAGTTTAACTTGTGGACTTCATCTGACAAATTTTGAACAACACCGAAACTTTATTAGAATGTCTGCCAATACATTTGAGGAGTTGGTGTGCCTAGTCGGACCCAAAATAAAGTGTTTCCCAAGTCGACCTGATATAATATCAGTTGGAGAAATCCTAACTGCAACTTTGCGGTAATATAACATAATAATAATTCATTACTTTCTATTTATTTAGTTTATTAAGTATAGTAGTTTGTGATTATTATAATAATATAACCTGTATATAGGTATCTTGCATCTGGTGAATCGATGATGTCGATTACATATGGTTTTCGTATAGGAAAAGCTACTGTATCAAAATTAATTTTACAATGTTGTAAAGTTTTAGGGGATACATTAAATCAAAAAGTATGTTGTGTTCTGGTTATACTATGTACATGATCATTATATATAGTGAATTACAGCCATTATTTTTATAACTTCCAATGATAGGTATTAGCTGTACCAGATACTGTTAAATAGGCACAATTAGCTGTTGATTTTGAGAACTTATGGCAAGTGCCAAATTGTATAGGCAGTATTGACGGTAAACATATTATACACCAGGTAATAATAATTATTAACTTTTTAAATAGTATATTTTATTTGAATAAATAAAAATTACATTTTTAATAATTGTATAGGCATTTACTAACAGTGGATCTAAACACTTTAACTACAAAGGGTCCCATAGTATTATACTGTTAGCAATGTGTGATGCCAGTTATAATTTTACATTAGTCGACATTGGTGCAGCTGGGAGATGCAGTGATGGTGGAGTTTTTTCAAACTCTGAAATGGGCAAGGGTTTCATGCATAATGATTTAAGTTTTCCGGCTGCCAAAGAAATACATAGAGACAGTGGTCCAATTCCATATTATGCTCTTGGTGATGAAGCGTTTCCATTACTTCCAAATCTTATGCTCCCTTACCCAGGAAGAAGTAAACGAAAACTACCATTAAAGGAATCCATTTTTAATATAGGTTTGTCTTATGAATTAAATAATTTTAAAATATTCTAATGATTGTAACCTAAACATTTTTTCTACATAGGCTTTCCAGAGGTAGGTGGACTATTGAAAACACTTTTGTATTAATGGCCTCTAAATGGCGGATTTTTAGAAAACCTATATTTGCTGGAGAAAAAACTGTAAATGCAATTACAAAAGCTGTAGTTGTACTGCATAATTTTATAAAACTATATGAAAACAATGCTGGTACTTATAAAAAATACTCAGTACTATTTGATTATTTTTTGACATGAATTTATCATCATAGGTGTACGAAATTATAGTGGAACTTTGGACACAGAACAAAGCAAATAACAGGAAATGGGAGCTTTAGGACCAGTCAATCGATTAGGAACTAATACATATACAGCAGATGCTAAAATAATACGAGACAAACTTAAAGATTATTTTTCAGCTGAAGGTGCGACTTCATTCCAATATGAAAAATTATTTAATTTATAACTATTTGAAACATTTATTATAAAATCATAAACATAAACATAAACATAAAAATTACAAAATTGAATTTGTAGAATTATTAAAAAACAAATAATAATGATACACTCTGGTAATACTTAAATAAAGCACAATTAATAAAATATTATAAAATAAAAACAGAACTACAAAATTGAATTTGTAGAATTATTAAAAAACAAATAATAATGATACAGTCTCTTTCTGGTAATACTTAAATATAGCACAATTAATAAAATAAAAACAAAAATACAAAGTTGAATTTGTTAAACTTCTCAGTACAATATAAATTATATAAAAAATAATAATAATAAATACCTAGTAGGTATAGACATTAAACAAAATGTTAAGTGTTCAGTCTTCCAAACTATTCATTACCTGGCAAATAAAATTTGATTGCAAAGTTAATTTTTTTTTTTTTTTTGAATGTCCTTCATCAGTGAGGCTAAATATTTACTGAAATGTAGGTCGCCGTTTTCTTCGGCAGAGTAATTGGTAGATGGAGTAACAGGTCTAGACTCACGTAATTCCCTCAAAATCGAATCTTCAAAAGTATCGTTCTTTGATCCTAAACACAAAAACACAAATATTAATCAGAACTACATAAAATAATAAAATAAGTTGACAATTTAAGATTTAAAATTTAAAATTCATTACATAAATTCATAGTTAGTAATTGTTATACATTTATCTGGCAGATGATGATCCCATAATGGATTACGTTCATATATTGCACTAATGAGATTTGTATAAAATTAATTATCATCGTCATCAATGTTTTCTGAGATGCTTGTATTGCTGTGTTCTTCTTGTTCAATTTCAGTCATAAAGCCAGATATTATACATGGTTTTGAAGATATTGTATTTGATGATTTACTTGCATCTTTGGTCTGAATTTTTTGGAATGTATATTTTTTAGGCTGAGTTAAAAAAATATAATATTAATTGGTATAAAATACTCTATTTAAATTGAAAAAATGCTAAACCGTCATTATATATATATTTATAATTTTAAGTTACTTTCTGAACATTTGTGATTTTTGTCATTCAAACCCATCAATGATTGCACTTTCTGCATAGAATTCCCTATAACATTCAACATTGCACTTAGTCAAATTCCTGGGATCAATAATATTGTTGATTATCGAGGTTTCATGAATTAACATATCAATTTTTCTAAGTCATATTTAATGCTAGATGACATGGAAATCCATTTCAAGATACCATTAAGATTAAGTATGAAAAGTTTTATTTTGCATTGTTTTGTATTGTATCATAAATGAAATTGTGTGTACCTAATGCCTATGTAGTATATTGTATTGAGTGGACAACAAAATAGTAATAATTGATTAAAATAAGTAAATATTTTAAGGTACTTACTAATATTTTAGACGATTCCATTGTGAATTGTGATTTATTTATTTATTGTGATCAAATACTGTAAATGATTTACATTTACATTTATTTTTTTATCATTTACAGTATTGGTTGTGACTCCACAGATTTATTTATATTTTATATTGATCTGATATTTAATAATAATGTACCGTGTACACGAAAAATGTTAAAATAAATCTAACAATACGGTAACATGGTTATTCGTGTGGTAAGAACGTATAAACTTTCTGGTATACCAAAAGCTCACCATATATACCAACCAATCACAGCAAAGTATTTTTATGCACGTACACGCGTACGTGTATAGTGGAAACGCGCCTTTATGTTTAACCGACAGTCGGTTCTTACCAACCCCGGTTAAGTGATATGTCTCCGTAAAGTGTCCGTAAACTAACTATTTTACGGTCGGATTTCTAACCGGCTGAATTCTGTCGGTAATCGTTCCGTTAAACCCCACCAATCTTCCGTTTATGTTTTTTTATCAATACAATTACAAACAATGATAATGTTGATCAATATTATCAATATTTATGTTATAAATTATAATATATTATTATAATATTATAATTAACCAAATTGTATATATCGTACATAGTATTTGTTATAAGTTTATAACATATCCGTGTTATTATTTTATTTTGTTTTTGTGCAATGCAGCTCTAACGAGTAACGATCCGCGAATTATGTGAAGTATTTTGTGTTGTATAATTATTATTTACTATTATTTATAATAGTATAATTTTTACTTTCTGGTGCTCATAATAATAGCCTGAACTGTTCATAATACGTTATTAATTACCGAAGATAGCGATTCATCCGATTTTGAAGAAAAAATGTCAGCGTTTAATGTATGTGTTCGTAAAATTAAAACACTTAACCCACGCATTGATTATTTTAACTTGTTGGATGAAAATGAATTTGTTAGACGATTTCGTTTAAAAAAATCAACTGTTGATAAAATTTTAAACGAAATAGTGGATCAACTAAAAAATTCAACTGACAGGTACGTTGACCAACCTATTTACTTCCCTAATCAAGATATTACTTTTTAACTGTACATTATTGTTGCATAAGTAGGTGTTAGCAAACAAGTTCTCATTTATCTCAATTGTATTTTACAATAAGTTATTATTTTTTTTTTCAGAAATAACTCTATTGATCCAATAACACAGTTGCTCGTCACATTAAGGTTTTATGCTACTGGGAACTTTTTAATCACAGTTGGTGACTTTGGTGGTATTAGTGTAGCATCTGCTGGAAAAATTGTTAAACGAGTCAGTTATGCACTAGCTTTTTTAAGTAGAAGGTAAGTTATGTTAAATATAGGTAACACTAGCAAAATTTTAGGCTTTAGCAACACCTGCTATAACAGTCTGGCCATAACTATGGTAATAATATGTATATTTACCATTTGTTTCTATAGGTATATCAGATTACCAGAAACGCCTGAAGAGAAAATAGAGCTGAAGGTACAATTTTATGGTTTGGCTCGGTTTCCAAAAGTTATAGGGGCAATAGATTGCACCTACATAAAATTACAGTCTCCATCAAGAGAGTATGGTGAACTATACCGTAATAGAAAAGGATATTTTTTGCTTAACGTCCAAGCATTGGTCAATGCCAATCTAGAATTTATGGATGTAGTTGTTTGTTGGCCAGGTTCAGCACACGATAGCAATATTTTTGCAAATAGTAGGCTAAAGACACGAATGGAGCTTCCAGAGTTCTCCGACTGCATAATTCTGAGAGACTCAGGCTATGCACTTTCACATTATTTGCTAACTCTTTTAGCACGTCCGATCACAAATGCAGAAAGGTTATATAATGAGTCACAAATTAGGTCTCGTAATGTGGTAGAGCACTCATTTGGAGTCTGGAAACGCAGGTTTCCAGTACTGTTTTTTGGACTTTGTTTAAAAATGGAGACAACGATGGCAGTTATTCAGGCATGTGCAATATTGCATAATATTGCACGATTACAAAGAGATCCACAACCACCAGATGACATTGAGAATATTAAACAAGTATTAAGTGCTGAAATATTAGAAATAGAAGCAGCAACACAACCCCAAATTAACAGTCCAGCACAAGTTTTAAGAACTGCACTTATAATAGAACATTTTTCTGTTTTGTGATGTATATTATTCTGTAATTTTGTTATATACCTAATATGGAGAAAATGTAAAAAAATAAAATATAATAACACTGTATAATTAACATTGTTCATTTATTAATATAAATTACAATACTTTACAATATCTATCACTTTACACTTCCATATTTTATTCATTATTAACATTATTTCTACTTCTTCTTTTATTCTTTTGATCCTGCATAATTTACACAAATGCAGTATTAAATAAAAGATAACTATTAACATAATAATCCTTAGGTACCAGAAACAAGGATATTTTACACATTGTTTAATGAGATATATATATATATATATACATAGATCAAGATAATACAATAATAAACAATACTTAACCATAATATTTACAAATATGCATATTATGATATAATTTTATTAATTTAAAGCCCAAAATACAGTTATGGATTAAATGAGTTACAGAGTAGAAAATAAAAATAAAAGAAAATCATTAAGTTAGGGTTTTTAGATGAGTTTTTGGTGTTAATAAGTATTTCATTTTATGGTATTTAACAAGTAGGTACAGTTTTACTTAACATTATTTGTTGAAGCCAAATAGTATCGGCATAATATTTTAATACGTATTAAATCGTATATACGCGCGCTCCGGTTACGAGCCGCCGCCGATTGAACCACACACACACACACTCACGCACACGTAATTATTGTTATCTGTTTATTTATTTATTTTTGTATGTTTAATTGTCGCGTGAATTATATAACTAGTATTACGTAAATTACGACGACGTATTATCCGTCGCCGTAATATTAGTCAGTCCAATTCCAGTGTGTGAGCAATAATCACAATAGTTTTTTTGTATTCTACGCGCGCCAAATCGCCGTAAAAATATTACATATTTGTGTGGGCCACATTTTCTCGCAATATTTATATTATTGTAACGGCGCGAATCGCCTTTCTTTTATTTTATTGTAACGGCGCGAATCGTCTTTATTTTATATTATTGTAACGGCGCGATCGCCTTTCTTTTTATTATTTTGTGCTGCGCTAATCGCCACGTATCATTGTAGTTATATTATAATTGTATATTCATATTGTCTTGCGCTAATCGCCTCATATTTTATTATATTTATTTTAGTGTTTGCAAGTGTTGTGTGAAATATTATTTATAGGTAGCGGCTGGCCAGCAGTACTCCACGAATTGTGAGTTATTGTTATTATTTGAATTATTATTCACCGTTGAATTATTATACAATATAGTTTATTTGTTAGCTGTATAATATTATATTTTTATTGGTTGTGCCGAGCCGGCAAATATTATATTATTATATTTTACGTCTTTTTTATTTGTTGGGCCAAAAGGGCCGTAATTTATTATTGATAATTGTTTTATTAGGTATATTATACATATATTTTTACCAGATCTCCGCTTCGTTACCAATTATTTATTATAGAGTTACCTTATTGCTTAGTATTAAGTTTTACACACACACAATAATACACACCTACACACACCACCACACACACTAGCACTCTTTGGTCTTGCTCGGCGACCCCGTCCACTTCCTTAGAGTCGCTATACACGTATACACATTTACACAGGTCGGTCGGTGTGTGCGTGCGCTACGAAGTAGTCGGTGTCCGGTGCGCGCGTATTACAGCCTTACGCTCCCGGCCCAAACATTATTAACTTGATATAATATGAAAATACAATGTAATATAGTACATATTACATAACAATATTAATATACAATATAATAATTAGGAGTCAAAGGTTCGTTCACTTTTTTAATAATATATTATACAAGATGTCTAGATTATATTAATAATAATATTGGTTTTAATGAAAAAGTATTCACGGTAATTCAAATATCCCAAAATACCAAAAATCATTATTGGTACCAAAGTGTGTTATTATTTATATCCTGTGGATAAACTGTGTTCAAGTAGTTAATAAAAGTGTTTGATTATTAATAAAAATTAAAGCTGTCCCCCCCTGGATTTTCATCTGCGGGCGCTCTTGATTAGAGATATAAATATATATATCCCTCCTTGAACTTATTAAAAGGTGGAGAGTCAAACACTTGCTAAGGTCACTATAGTGAATGCAAAATAGCTAAGTTTGAGACAAAGACAACACATGTAGGTGTGTAAGAGCATTTTTTAAATGCTAATAAATTTTTAATTCATATTAAAATATAAATTATATTTACTTTTCTTAAGGTCATTGATTTCAAGCCGTAATTTTTCAATCACCAGTTCATTTTTAATTTTCTGCAACATTTGCTTTTCTTTAGCTTGTAATTGCTCAGCATCATGTTTTTCTTGAGCTCTCCTATCTTCATTTCGGAAGTATATTTTTTGTTCCTTAATTAACTCTAGCTTTTCTGAAGAATACTTTTTTACACTTTCTCCAAGTGTAGTTTTTATATTTTTTTTTTTTGATGAAAGAGGTGTTAGCAACTCAGTACTTTTTTGTTGTGACAGTAGTTCAGGATTCCACTTGGTCCACAAAGGTTGAACTGGTAAATCTTTCACAGGTACTGCAACATTTGGCATATTCATTTCATCATCCGATCCCTAGTTAAAACGTGCAAAAATAAATAAATAATAAAATTGTAAAACAGCTACATTCTTATAAGGTTGTTCTAAATTAGATGTAATTTATTTTTATTGGTTTACTTATAAAATACTATAACATAAACTAACCACATGCACTTGTATATATTCCATGTTGTTACTCATGTCCAACTCCATTTCACCACCTAAATCTCTGACTACTACAAAATTATCCACATCATCAATGTTTCCTATCATTAATTAATGGTTTCCCTTAAATAAACTCCAATTTTATTAGAATATAATTAGTGTACAAAAAACTAGATAATATAACATATTATTTAGATATTGTAACAAAAAACATATAGAGGTTACCTGGTTTATCGCCGTCAAAAGGATTGTGTAACCCTACAGCTGACACCCCTAAAACTCCAAGCATCATATGATGCATAGCTGAGGGCTCGACAGAGCAACATGTACTTGCTCCACCTCCTGCTTGAAAGATATTTTTCTTTTTATCCGACTCAATTTTTTTGGTTTTTCTTTTTAAATTTTCATATTTATCTATCAGATTTTGTAACTATTTTATAATAAAAAATTAAAAAAATTAAAAAAACAAAAATAATAATAAATTTAAATTGTATTCATGGTATAACACTAGTAATTACATACTACATAATTGTCAATAATACATAGATCAGACCATTTTTGAATGATATTTTTATGTCTAAATGGACACATAGTGAAGTCCAATCAACATCCAGTAGAGTAAGATTTTACTTACTTTGTCCATTAGAACAAATAATGTAAAAATGTTTAGTTTTAGGAGAAATGGTATAAAGTAGTTTAATGTTTTTATATTGTTGTTTAACATTTTTTCAATGGAATATATACTAATATAATGTAGTACTTAAGTATCTAGTTTATTTGTTAGCTTTTATGCATAGGAAATGTGAAACATAATTAAGTTTAAATTATCTATATATTTATTATATTTATAAAAACTAAATTATATGCTTTTATTAATTATGATTTCAAAGCCTTAGCACTACACAATACACTCAATAAGCATTTCATTCTTAATTAGACCATAATTTGTATTAATATACCTATAGTTTACAATTTATTATTTTTACCTTAAGAACCTTAAGAATAAAGGTACCTACCTAAATATTTTGAAAATGTAATCATAATTTTTTGCAATAAATATTTTAACCTTGTTTTTAATGGAGGGAAGTGGAGTGGACACACAGTGGTTATTCACTAAAAAAATGGCCTGTAATGTATAATATAATTAATTAATTCCTACTTACGTCTCTAACATTGCCTATTGAGGCAATAAACTGTTTCTGGATTTGACTCCATGCCGCGGTTTTGGCTTCCCAAACATCGTGATCAGATTTTTTGGATTCCAAAACGCTCGCGTGCTTAACAGCCAACGCCACCAACGTTTTCTCTTCGCCGGGAGAAAAATTAGTACAACCCGGTCGTTTAGATGTCATAGTTTTCGGCATTTTTAAAATAAGAAAAGGAGTAACCGCCAACAGAAGACAGAAATAACAAAGAATACAAATTTTATTACCTTGTTATTTACGTTAAAATATAAAATTAATAAAATAAATAAAATTGATAATCATATTGTGATAACACAAAAATTCGATGTTTACGCATGCGCAGGACAGTTAAATTCAATTATTAGTGGTGGTTTTGGGAATCACTTACGGTAAAACTGGGCGTTAGTTATACATTGCTTAACCAGAGGTGGTAAGAACAGATTTCGATAACCGGGACATAACCGAAAATATTGCCGTTAAGTTACCGACACTTTAACCAACACTTAACCGGACATTGTGAAAACTCTCACTGGGGGGGCGACACTGTCGTTGTCACCAACGGTGTGATATTCGTCTCCCGGGAGAGTAATCAGTTGTAGTTTTTTTTTTGTGTGTGACCTACGCCTTAGCGAGTTGCGTAGGCCTTCACGTCTTCATATACAATGTTAAGTGCGTATTATTCAATATAAAATCTAGAGAGACTAACTAGTGTATTTATTTCTCCTGACAGTTTACAATTGTAAGAATGGCCCTTAGGCAGACTTATAGCGATTGACCAAACCAATTATTGTAGAAACAAAACAGGTATAGAAAATAGAATTACAAAAATAAGTTGCAATGAACAAACAGATTTCCGAACAAACGCGATAACGTCGTCAACTAAATCGTGTCTATAATCTCAATTACTCGGTATTAGATATTGGTATATTTATAAATTCCTAGAAATATTATTCGTTTATATTTTACAGTCTGATCTAATACAAACGACAAGAGGTGACCATCAGTGTAAATATGCTCTGCAAAAACTCTGGTGTAATATTAACATACTGCGATGAAGTTATTACATGAATGGAGATATTGAACTTATTCCTATTATGCCTATGTGTACGAACTTGTGGGTGTTGAAGTGAATAGTATTGCTGGTGGTATCGATGGCACATATATTTAAATCTTCTTGTATAAATCCATGTTGTCTGCTATTGAACCAGCCATTATAACATTCTTTATAATAAAAATGAAAATAATATATATATATGTGTGAGTGTGTTTCATTGGACATAACTTAGAAATTAGTCGGGGTTAACAATACAAGTGGATTTCTATGTATGTCTTTCTCATGGAAGTACACATGTTTCATAATTATTCTTGTTGAATAACATAACATTAATATTTATTAGAGTTATCGATATAAAAGGATTTACACATATATGCACACGTGTCGGGACATAATACACATAGGAGGTGGGGTCATTTCTTCCAAATTCATATTTAGTGATAACAGCATTTTTTATTCATTGTGGCCAACTTAGATAAATAAAAATCCCACTAATCCTATTTCAATAGTGATACCAACAACAAAAATATTTAATTTAATATTATTTGCATTATAATCATAATATATTTGATTTTTGATTTTGGATTTTTTAATGGGGAGGGCTAAACACTTTTAACTTTAGTTATTGTACATCAAAAATTAATAAACACTTTTAATAATCCTATTTTTAATTCAAATATTCTATTATAAAACTAATAACAAGAAATATATTAGTCAAATTTGTAAGACAATTTCCATATTTAAATTTACATATTTCAAAACAATATAAAAAATACAGCCAATGGAGGAGGCTATAGCCCCTTTAGCCCCTCCTTGGCTACTTCACTGATACATAATATTTAAAATAAAAAAGGGCGGTGAAGTGGGTACCGTTCTACAAAATAATATGCAAATATTCATGATTTTTACGAATTTTTTTCAATATTTGAATTTCAAAGTTCAAACCCTAATAATACAATTTGTGCCTATGTATATTTTCAAGTATCTACGACTTATATTTTTTTTATATAATACTTTAATTTTAAATTCAAACGCCAACATTACTCCTATAATGACACTTAGAGTTTTCTCTGTAGCTATTTTAAGGAAATCTTATGGAAAACATAGTGTTGAATATTTTAACCTTAGATATAAGTACAAAAAATACAATGAATTTTCAACTACAAAAGTACTTTGATTTTTAATTTTTTTTTTTTTTTTTAACTACAATATAAACAAGTAATAACTTATAAGAAACCTTGTATTGAATTTTTGAGCAACCAAAAATATATAATAGTTTAATATGTATGGTTTAACACCAATTAAGATTACACTGTCCCAATTACTATTGAGTATTTTCAACATAAAGTTGTATACCTGTTCATAATTTTTACCTCCAATTAGTAGGACACAATGTGGGACTTTTTTCTCTATAAATGTTCTAATCATATATGTATTGTGATGGGAATTTTTAGGACCTACTATTATTATATGTATAGATTTAACACCAATTAAGATTACACTACCCCAATTACTGTTGAGTATGTTCAATAATCATCACAAAGTTGTATACCAGTGACCAGTCCATACTTTCCATATTTTTTCATACCCAGTACCTTTTTATAATTTTATTATTAATTTTTTTTTGAAAAAAAAAATGGAAAGTTGCAACGAAGATGTGTTGAATGACCACACATATGCAAATATTGGTCAAATTGCAGTAGATCAACAGTTAGTCGATCATAATTATTATATACCAAGTAAATGAATTACACTTTTTATTTCCAAATACTAAAAATGTAATTTAATTAATTAGTATTTTTATATAATATATTATAACAGATCAATGTTTTTACAATACAGTAAATAATTATTTGTATGTTTGTATAGAATGAGTGCCTTTATTGTTTATATATATTATATTTTAATTTTTTCGTCGAAGTTAGTTCTGATTCTGAGTTGGATGACTGTAAGTATCAAATAAAATTGTACTTACCACAATATACTTTAAATATATAATATATTTTAGCAATTGAAGAAAATGATGAAATGACGATAATGAAGAATCAATAATTGATTACGAGGCCGGTAATTTGTATTTTCTTTTTTTTATATAAATAATTATTATTTATTTAGTCACTGAGATATAGTTTTAATTAATTTTTTTATTTTAGAAAACTTACAACGTAATCGAACATATAGGATTATACCAGGCGTTCACAACAAATCAAGTGTATACACATACATAGACAATTTATATTATAAATATTATAAAAAAGTGTTGTAAAAATAAAATGTTAGTATATTAAACTGTTACTTAATATTTTTTATGTTTTAATAGTAAAAAAAAAAAATAAAAATACTAATAAAAAATATACTTTCATTATGTTCATAAGGTACTTGATTTGTGAAAAGCAAAGGAACAAAAAGTGGAGCAATATTGTCCAGCTACAGCTATTATTAATATAGAAACTGAAGGAAATTATTTAGACCTTCAGCCTGGAGGACACAACCATGGAGCAGTTCAATTAGACATGGATATGCCATTCTTGAGACAAGCAGTAGGAAAAGATCAACCGCAATAGGCGCCATGTCTCTGCCAATTAGACGAATCTACAATAAGAATCATTAGGTAATAAACTTATAGAATAGTCACTATTAGAAGATAAATTACCTTATACTGTACCTTATAATGTCCTCTTCATAATTTTTAGTCATCCTCGAGGAAGTTGGTCATATACTTTCCAACAAGCACAGTTGAGATGCAAAAAAATGCGGAACCGTCGAAGACCAAAAATTCCCGAAACAATTCAGGAATTGGTCAATTTTTTAAATATGCCAGAGCACGCAGAATATTCTACAACAATTCAAGAACCACCATCAACATTTTTTCAACAGGCATTAATATTAGAAGGAGTATTTGTAGGAGTCATTTTTGCCAATACTGAATTCATACGTCGGTTCATCAATGAACTCCTAACCGTCAAGTCTGCAGGATGTGATGGCACATTTAAGACAGTTCCAAAATCACCAAAACATCTAAAAAAGGGATCATTTATAAGTTACAACAATGAATGAAATAAAATTCTTATATATAAAAATGAATCGCAAAATGTGTTGATATTCGCATAACTAAACAACCCCTGGACCGATTTGGCTGATTTTTTTCTTCAACTGTTCGGAATTGCCAGGAGAAGGTTCTTACGGACGAAAAATTTGAAAAAGTTATCAGGTTTGAGAAATATGACGAGATGGTGATGAAATTACAGAGGCGCCATCTGTCCAGCAAATAGTAAACTAAATTATTTTTGGTAGTCAATGGCAACCATTTAATAAAATAAATAATTTATTTAAAATGTTATAGCAAGGTTTTGATTTGAACCCGATACCGTCAAAATATAAAAAATAATTAAAACTAAATATTTTTGTGTTGCCATGGAAATATTATAGATAATATTTATTCAATTTAATTGTTTGAATAAAATATAATAAAAAATTCCTGGGAAGACCTTAAAAACATAATAATTTATATTTGATATGCCTCCTATACGACGGAGCAATCTAGGTAGAATAACCCGAAATGCTACCAACCAAGCTAATTACCGATCTAACCAAAGTCCTCAAGAACGTGACGACCGAAATGAACGTGAAAGAATTCGGATATCACAAACGCGTGAAGCGCGAACGCGAAATTCAACTAATAATAGCGCAAGTTTGAATCGAGCTGCTTTCAGTTACGATGTGTCAATTGACTACAGTAACTACCAATGTGTTGTTATTGGTTCTATGAACTCGGTTTGCTCACACTGTAAGGCATTAAAATACAAAAACGAAGCCAATGGATTGTGTTGCGCAAATGGTAAAGTGAAATTGATACCATTGGATCCTCCACCAGAACCATTGTACTCATTGGTTTCAGGAATAGGAAAAGATTCTATACACTTTTTGACAAATATCCAACAATATAACAATTGCTTACAAATGACTTCATTTGGGGCAACAAATGTAGTTCGGGAAAATTTTATGCCAACTTTCAAGGTATGTATTATAGCAGTTACTCATAATTATTAGCGAACAAAATTTTCTGTCACCAAAGTTAAGATGTGTCACTAATCTTCAATTTCTTAATCATTACGAAATATATCACTTAGTCATCATATTATATGGTGTTTCAGTTTCAGTGACACTTTTATTATATTTTATATTTGATAGATATTAGTTAAAACTAAATATATACTTTTTAAGATCAAATATTATTTAAGTTTGATCACCGACAATCCATTAATTTATAACACACCATAATATTTTTTTTTTATTTACAGGTACAAGGGCAAATATATCACAGAGCAGGTTCACTGTTACCAGTGTCAGATAGCGACAACAAATTCCTGCAAATTTATTTTATTGGCAATTCACCACAAGAAATTTATCTGCGTTGTGCACATAACAATTTAGTAAAGAGGTCTATTGTAGAACAATTACAAACTTTATTTCATCAACACAATCAATTGATTATATTGTTTAAAACTGCCCTGGATCTGATGCCATCCGATAATCACAAAATTGTAATCAGAGCTGATAAAACACCTGCAGGTCAACATACAAGACGTTTTAATGCACCAACTATTGATGAAGTTGCTATCGTTGTAGTTGGAGAAAACTTGGAATCCCGTGATATTGTTTTACGTCGTCGGAATGATCAATTACAACGTTTAAAGGAAACACACCGCTCATATGATGCACTGCAATATCCCATTATATTTTGGCAAGGTGAAATGGCTACGATTTCTCAATAAAAATGATAAATCCCATTGCAGGTAACTAAAATATTAGTTTAGCTATGGCGATAATATCTCAGTCATTATATTATGTATTTTAATTTTATATTTGAATGTTATTAAAACAAAATCTATTTACAGGTTCTGAAACCAACAAAAAAGTCAGTTCAATGAACTATTATTCATACCGCCTAATGATTCGGGAAAATGAAGATAATCACATATTGAAATGTCGGCGATTATATCACAAATATGTTGTTGACATGTATGTTAAAATTGAAACGGAGAGATTAACATTCATCAGGTTGAATCAAACCAAACTCCGATCTGAAGAGTATATTCACCTTCGAGATGCGATTAATACTGATGGAAATGCACAGAATGTCGGTCGGATGACTATTCTTCCAGCAACATACATCGGAAGCCCTCGGCAGGTTAGGTATGCTCAAGATGCCATGTCGTATGTTCGTCACTATGGTACAGCAGATTTGTTCATCACATTTACATGCAATCCGCAATGGATAGAAATCAATCAGGAGTTATTCTCTGGGCAATCACCCATTGATCGTCATGATATTACAGCCAGAGTCTTTAGACAAAAGTTGAAATCTTTAATGGATTTCATCGTAAAACATAATGTGTTTGGCGAGACACGCTGCTGGATGTATTCTGTGGAGTGGCAGAAACGAGGATTGCCACATGCACACATTTTGATTTGGTTGGTTGAAAATATAAGGCCAAATGAAGTTGGTGCAGTGATATCAGCTGAAATCCCTAATGTACAAGTAGATCCTGGATTGCATGAGGTAGTTATCAAAAACATGACACATGGTCCCTGTGGAACTCTTAATCAAAATTCACCGTGTATGATGGATGGTAAATGTTCAAAACGATATCCACGGACATTAATATCGGAAACAATTACTGGTAATGACGGTTATCCATTGTATCGTCGCAGATCGACAGCAGACAATGGAAAATCAACAATTGTCAAATTAAATCAACAAGATATTGAAATAGATAATCGTTGGATTGTTCCATATTCACCCATTTTATCAAAGACATTCAAAGCACACATCAACGTTGAATCTTGCCATTCAGTGAAATCTATTAAATACATTTGCAAATATGTAACCAAAGGGAGTGATATGGCTGTGATTGGAATTGGTGCAGAGAATTCCAATGATGAAGTTACCCAATACCAAATGGGCCGCTATGTCAGTAGTAATGAAGCAGTTTGGCGAATATTTTCTTTTCCTATTCATGAGAGACACCCTTCTGTTGTTCACTTAGCTGTGCATTTAGAAAATGGACAAAGAGTGTATTTTACAGCACAGAACGCAGTACAAAGAGCTGCTCAGCCACCATCTACTACATTAACCAGTTTTTTTGAGACATGCCAAAACGATGATTTCGCACAAACATTGCTATATTCTGAAATGCCAAAATATTATACCTGGAATCAATCCTCAAGGAGATTTATACGACGGAAACAAGGAAAACCAGTTCCAGGATATACAGATGTATATTCCACCGATGCGATTGGCCGGATTTATTCAGTACATCCAAGCAATGATGAATGTTTTTACTTACGACTGCTATTAGTCAATGTACGTGGCCCAACATCATTCCAACAGTTACGAACTGTTGATGGTGAATTGTGTGTATCCTACAGAGAAGCCTGTCAACGTTTGCAATTGCTTGAAAATGACGCTCATTGGGATCAAACTCTCAATGATGCTGTAATATCATCACACGCTCATCAAATACGAACATTGTTTTCTATAATCATATCTACATGCTTCCCATCAAACCCAATTGATTTGTGGATCAAGTACAAAGATTATATGTGTGATGATATTTTGTATCAAATACAGAATAGAATGGGAAATCCAAATATACAAATCAGTGAAGAAATTTACAATGAAGCATTGATTTCAATTGAGGACATGTGAATAAAAAATAATTAAATAAAACTATAACTACTTACTTTTAAATCATTATATATGTTTTATTTAATTATTTTTTATTCACAACGCCCTATCACCAGGGTGACGGTTCTGTTCAGGAGAATTTTTTAAAATACGTAGGCACAAAAACTGTCACATAACAAATCTTTCGTCGTGAATTCGACGTAATATTAGCACTATCAATAAGATTAAATTAAAAATTAACACACGGCATACGAAAATGCAAAAAAAGAAAGTAACACACGGGAAACGCCGTGTCGGGTCAGCTAGTAAACATATATAATTGAGCTAGAATAGTTTTGTATAAATGTATAAATTCAATTTGTACATAATTATAATTTCATTATGTATCCATTTTTTTTTTATCATAGATACAGAATTAGATAACTATCAAAATAATACAGCACATATTTTACCATGTAGTACAGCATCTTCTAAACAGCAAAGAATTCTTCCTTCAAAACAATGTAGACCAGTATCAAAAGAACAAATAAATCCGAAATGGAAAAAGCGTGGAGTGTTTGTACCTAAGGTTCACCATTTTGATACATCTAAGGTATAATAATAATTTTATAAATAATAAATAAATAAGTACATAACTGTATGTAATTCAAAACATATTAGTATTCTACAGTTTTTGATTAATTTTTTAGAGTGGAATTCAAAAAGCAGAATTTGAGCTATCAGAAGAGTCAACTGTGTTAGACTTTTTTGAAGCTTTTGTGTCGCCCAATTTATTGGGAGAAATAAGTTTTGAAACTAACCAGTATTGCCACAAATATAATATTCAAACACCATATTCCAGGTATAAACTAAATAATAATGAAATAAACCATTTTATATTTGTATATTTTTTTTTATAAAATGTTTTTAGAGTTACTCGTTGGACAGACACCCAATTTGAAGAACTATAATATGTGTTTTGGCTTTGACTATGCTAATGGCACGGAATAAAAAATTGGAAATATCTGATTATTGGTCCACTGATCCACTTCTATATCAACCCATTTTTGGTCAGCATATTAGTCGTGACCGTTATTTGTTGTTACTTAGAATGCTCCACTTTAGCAACAACGATGAGCAAATACCTGGAGATCGACTTTCTAAGATTCGAATGCCATTACAAGATATAACTAAAAATTTTAAAGATGCCATGATACCATTTGAAAATCTAGCAATAGATGAAAGTCTTGTTCTGTGGAAGGGTCGTCTTTCATTTAAACAATTTATTAAAACAAAGCGACACCGATTTGGAATAAAAAATTTTTGTTATTTGTGATGTAGAAACTGATTTCATTCTAAATATTCTAATATATACTGGAAGCACAACAGAATATAAAAAAACAGACCCAAGCCTCGGTATATCTGGGGCTATGGTAAATACATTGATGAAGCCATACTTGAAAAAAGGTCACAAGCTATTCATTGATAATTGGTATACTTCACCTTCATTAGCCATGTTTCTTTACAAAAAAAAAAAACAAATGTTACTGGAACTATTAGGAAAAATCGTAAAGGAATGCCTAAACTAACATCGAAACTTGAAGTTGGTCAAACAGAAAGTCAACACACAACAACTATGCTAGCTACAAGGTGGAAAGATAGAAGAGATGTTTACATGTTGACAACACAATTTGAAAATAAAATGATTGCTATTGGTAAAAAAGATCATCATGGAAACCAAGTAAATAAACCTCTATCTGTGTTGAAATATAATGAAAATATGGGTGCTATAGACAAAACAGATATGTTGTTGAGCTCAATTGAATGTGTGAGAAAAACCATAAAATGGTATAAGAAACTGTTTTTCCACCTGGTAGATCTATCCTTACTAAATGCATATAGTTCATACAATACTGTTACTGGAAAACATTTACCATTGGCAAGCTATCAGTTTCAACTAGAGGTCTCTATTTCACGTGTATTTAAAAACACGGATACCCGTGTTTTTAACAAAATGGTGTTAAAGCCCGTGTAATTAAAATACACGTGTACACGTGTATTTAGAGTCCATGTACCCGTGTACCCGTGTATTATAGAATCCGTGTTCTCGTAGCCCGTGTTTTTAATGTCCGTCTACCCTGATCCAAAGAAGATCCAAAAGGGGGAGCCCAGAAGTTCGTGCCTACATTACCCCCCCCCCCCATTTTATCATACAAATATTTAAGTTAGACATTTATATACCATTTATTTTTAAAGTCAAAAATTTGAAGATAATTTTCTTTTTTATGAACCTGAAAATTGTTATACATAAATATTTAAAAAAAAAAAAGAAAAACATAAATGGAATTATCTTAAGACATTTTGTATAATATATTATGATTATAGGAACACCCCGTATATAATATGATAATTAAAGTATTATATTTAACATTTAATACTTAATAGTTTAATACAAACATATTATTATAATATACGAGTATAATACGACAAAACAATAACAATATTCTTTTTAATTATAACAAAATATGAACAATGAACATTTTCTTCAAATGCAAATTACAAAACAATAACAAAAATAATTTTTTAAACTATAAATACAATAATTGAGAATAAATTTCAGAGGTTTTTTATCAGTAAATAATACATTTACAAAGAAAAAAGTCACAAGATAACTGTCAAAAAAAAATACTTACCTATTTTATTGAAAGTGTTATAACATAAGTTGACGATTTTGATATAAAAATACTAACATATTGACATTTTCTGGTGCCAAACTGTTTCTTTTGGGTGTAACCACATTCCCGGCAGTTGAAAAACATCTTTCTGAGCTTACCGATGTGGCTGGTATTGACAAAAATTTCTTTGCTGCCTTTGCTACTAGAGGATATTTTTTTTCATGTGACTTCCACCATTCAAATGGATCGAAATCGTACCTCAGTTGTGGTTCTGCAAGGTAACATTGGAATTGCGTCGAAACATCATTGACTTCATGAACTTCATCGCCGTATAAAAATTCAAGTGCTCCTTTCTTTGTTTGGATAGGAACTTCATTATCCACTCTATTTTCCGAAGTATTCGTTTCGACCAGTAAATTTTGTACTTTGCAACGGATATTTTCTCTTACTTCGATTTCCTCATGTTCCAAATCTTTATATCTTGGGTCTAAAAATGATGATACTTGTCTTGCAGATATGATGTTTGTCAAATTATTAAGCTTAAAACGTTCTATTAGTTGTGAGACCACTGTCTGTTTAAAATTGACAACAACTTCACTATCAAATGTATTAATTTTCAAATGTTTTTCAATCACTTTTGAAATTAGAGGTCTAACCATTGATACCGGTGAATGAGTTTCGCCACAAAAAACTGTTGTTACAACTTGTAATGGTTTTAACAAAGCTACTAAAGTTTCCATTTTTGTCCAGTCACATTCTGAAATTTCCAACTTTTTTGCAATTGCAACATTAGTTATACTGCGGTCAGCTAAGACGTTGGTTACAGCACATCTATTTGTATAAAGACGATCTAACATCATATAAACAGAATCCCATCTTGTTTTACAACTTTGTATGAGACTTAGTTGGTTTAATCCCAGCTGCTCTTGCATTTTTGTTAAAGCATGTTTAGCCAAATTAGAATGTTTAAAATGACCTACCATTTTACTACCTAACTGAATAACTGTATCAATGCCATCTTGTTGTAATCCATTATTGACAGCGAGTTGAATACTATGAGCAGCGCAGGTTAAATCATATGTTTCGGATACATTCGTCAGTGAATTTACAGCATTTATTATATTTCTTGCGTTATCTGTAACGACAGCCATAATTTTTGTTTCAATTTCCCATTTATCAAATGTATTTTTTAATTGGTGAGCAAGGTTTACGGCACTATGAGATTCCTCCATTTCATGTGTAGTAAGTGTATACGACTTTGGGCACCATTGATTATCAATTATATGAGCACTAACTGTAATATAGCTTTGTTGAGATATCGATGACCAACAGTCAGATGTACAAGCTATACTTATCGAATCTCTCAAGTTTTTTTGAATTATTTCTTTTACTGATGATTTTAATGCTTTCAATCTTGATTTTATTGCTCCTTCCTTGCAAATTTTGTAGTTAGGTTCGACAACTGTCATAAACTGTTTAAATCCTTCACTTGAACAAAAAGATAGGGGCATTTGATTCAAGGCTATCATTTTTGCTAATGCTTGATGTATCTGCTCTGTTTTATCGGAGTTGCAAATTCGATCGTCTTCCTGATTCTTATAAGTTCGTCGTCGTTTTCTAGGTATTGGTGCACCAATTTCCGAACTTTGTACTTCTGAAGAACTGGAAGTCATAGTTGAACTGGTTAAGGTATCGGCATTATCCAGCTCACGACTAGAAGCAACCCTTTATTATTGAAAAATATAAAAAAAGTACCTATTTTTAATTTGTCCACACCTTGTTTTGTTAAAGTTTATCTCGCATTTTTAATATTTGACATGAAGTTTTGAAATATTAATAGAGTAGAACCTCGATTATTTAAACTAATTAGGACCACACCGAGTTAGGGTTGGTGCAGAAAGTTCAAATAATAGAAATTGTTTAATAAATATTATGCAAAGGACCACCGCGACCGGGCCAGTAAATAAACTAGGCTCTTTTCCTGATTACGAATATAAGATTGTTATTAAATATTGTACACTTAATGATTTATTTAATTTTTTTAACGATTTTAGATTCATATTCGATTTTAGATACGAAGTATTCGTACAAATCATTTTTAGTATCAGTCGTAAATACAAAAGTAATGGTATTACGAACAAGAAATTTTCAAAAAACGTTAACCGTACTAATGTACAGACTTGACGAAAGTTTCAAACAAATTTAACTATTTTTAAGCTAAAAGTAGAACTTCCAAAATGTTAGAAATTCCATGTTTTCTCAAAGTTATTTTCGAATAAATTTTAAACTTTTTCAGTAAAAACTTTTAAAAATTTAATATAATCTTAAAATTTGTATTATAATTTGTACTAATTTCTATTACCTAGTATTAGAATATCAATCTATTAGTTCTGAAAAAATTTCAAAAATCGTTCTTCAGATTTATTTTTATACGCGTTTAAACATTAATTTTATCGGACACTGTTATTTTCACGAAAAATGGAGATTTTTTCTAATTAAAACCTTACACAATTTTAAATTCTTTAAGTAGTTTAAATGTTAATATGTATATTAATTATTAAGTACATAGTACATACCTTCGTGTTACAGTGGTGAGTGGTTTTATACCATGTATAGTTTTCAAATGTCTACCCAAAGATCCTGTTGTTCCGCCAATACAACAAAATTCATTATTTTCATTTTCCGTACACAAATCACAATAAGCTTTATCGCCTTGACGTTTAGCGTACATCCACACCCAACTCTTACATTTATTACTCATTTTATAAATTAATGAAACAATTACAATAAATACATACGTGAACAAAAATTTCATATAATTTTGTACAACACACAAATGAAATAAATGAAATAAAAGTCACTCAAAATAATGTGCTATTTATATTTTATACGACACGTACGTTACATAGGTACGGTACGGTTTTACTGCGATTAAACAACAGCCGATTGCCCGTCGTCGACTGTCGAGGACCGCTGTATCAGACGTATCTTATCTGACATTACATTATATAACACTATATACAGATAATCTTACAATATTTCCAAATTATAAATACAAAATAATATTTATTTTAAGTTTATAAAAACTACAGACCTTAAACACTCGGGTAATTTTAATACACGGGTAGATACAATTTTAATACACGTGTATCTTAATACACGTGTACACGAACTTCAAAACACGTGTAATTAAATACACGGGTATTCATACATTTTACTTTTTAAAGTACGGACTACGTGTACACGTGTATATCAATACACGTACCAGACCGAGAGCCCTAGTTTCAACTAATCCGGGAAATACTAACAAAATATTCAAAGAAAAGTGCTTTGAACAAAACAGGTGGTCCGCGCAGTAGTGATACTGTGATACCTATGCGATTGACAGATATACATTTTCCATCCACTGTACCACCAACATCTAAGAAGACAAATTCTCAAAGACGGTGTTATGTATGCCAAAAATTAAAAAAGAAAAGAAAAGACACAACATTCATGTGTAAAGAATGCGATATTGGGTTATGTCCAGCTCTTTGCTTTGAAATATATCATACTAATAATAAGATTTGAATTTTTTACTATATAATTTATTTTTAAATACACATTATTTTGTTACTATTATACTGAATTAACTGATTACTATCTAATTATTAATAAACAGTTAAAAATATCATTTGTAGGTACGTTGCATTTTAATTATTTCAATGTCATAACATACAACGGTTCCTACGCTAGGTTTCCTAGATTGGTTACCCCTTGTCGTATAAACTTTAAACTTATAATTCAAATCAATATATATATTATTTTTTTTGACTTCAACATATGGTTCAATTTAACTAAATTGATCATTTAGGAACATATATATATATATATATATAGGCAATAATACAAAATAATAATAATATTATCAATAAGAATAATATATAAGTGCTGATGTGTTTACTGTAACGTGCCACGTACAATCAGTTGAATGATGTCGTATCGGAAAGGTTGTTGTAAAATAAATGAAGACTCTTGAAATTATTCTAAGTGTTTTTTATTTAAAATTTTTTTAAGTCCAATTAATTAATTTAATTAAGCTTGTGAAAAATATTCAAAGTCCAAATGACAAAACTATTGATCTGAGTGACGTGAAGGTGCTTGCTCTAACTCTGGTGGATCACGTCTGAAATGTGCCTAATCTGGGCCCCCCTTATATATCGTCCAGGGACTCCCGCGGTACCTTTAGATCCCTGATGGTCTCCTGCACGTGCATCCGCTTCTGCCCACGCATTGCGTCATCCACGCGATACCGTGCGTGATTAATATGACTATCATATTCTACCGGGTGGTAATTGTGACAGGCGTACATGCGTTGATCTGCTTTTGATTTATTAAATTATAGTGTTATAATTATGTTCTCACGTCGCTCCGCCGTTATGTATTACTAGGCTCATTTATAGAAATGTTTGTTATACCGACAACGTTAGGGGTTACCACCAGCCATGGTATATTGTAATTTATACATAGGTATCAGAGCACGTTGCACCTCCCCACGAAAAAAAAGGTTTATGTCTCAAAGACAGAAATCTTTCAAAGTTTAGTACAAAATGGTTAAGTTACAAATTATTACAATATTATAGTGTTTACAATGTTTGATTACAAGTTATTGAAGTAAGACATACATTACAATTTTCTGTATGCTTTTACATTTAAAATATTTTCATTATATAATATGAATATATGATGTATATGTTATATATACAGTTCGATTAGATATGGTTTGATTACAATATAATGGTTAAATAGTTTGATTAAATGTTTGGTTATAATATAATTCAATGTTTTAAATATGTTGGTTAGTTTTCTCATAATTTATAATTGTGATTACAATAAAATATGGTGTTAGTAAATAATATAATATAATGATTATAATAGATTTGATAATTCCAATAAAAGATGTGGTTAGTATAATATGTTGTTTACAATAGTTTCTTATATGGTAAATTAATTATTACAAATAATATTTTTACTTATTATAATATGTTAGTAATATAAAATTTATATGGTTCCCCACACATTTTTTTTTCCATAGTAACTTATTCATATAGTACATTTTCTTAAATCTAAGTGTATATATATATTATCATTCCAGTTTTGTATGTTATTTTTTTTTTTTACTTTCCTTTTACTCAATCAAGATTCGCTGCCCATGGAATGACTTACTAATTATTTGAAGTACGTCATCCACATTGACAACAACCTTAATTGATTAATACGTTTACTTGATCAACCTTTACTCATTGGGGATGTCATGGAATCCACCCTATCGATCAGGTGTCAAATATTATTTCGATAGATGTTTCGTACAGTTCCAACTACTTTGTTCTACTTGCAGGGCCGTATTTAGGGGGGGGGGGGCAATGGGGACATTTGCCCCGGGCGGCCAAATATTGATCTATTTAGGGGGGCGACCGGGCACCACTGTATCTCGATGTAATATTGTATAAATAAATTTTTTTTTTTTTAAAGAATTTGTATTATAATACGGCCATAATTGTATGGCGTATTGGCGTCTGATAATTTTATTTGTCAACACACATATTATAGATAATAAAATAGATGTCTAGATATCTAACTCGTGATAACAATTGAAGTTTAATAAAGGCACAGTCCGCACAGAACAATTATAATAAAGGGTCATAATAATCATCGTACGATTATTAATATTATTTTAACATAACCACGGTTGTAAATAGACAACAATGACATAACCACAGTTATTATCATCTATCACGGTCTTAGAAGATAAGAGCGGACAACTTAAAATGTTCCGTTTATTTGTGCGAAAACGTTGTGGTCCATCTATATTCTATGCATTATTGCATTATGTATTGACGCAATTTTTTTTTGGAAATTATTACTTATTAATGTTAAAAACCCACGTTTTAGTTGTTTTATAGAACCATGTAAGTATTTATTATTAATATATTCATAAAATAGCATTAGTTATTTTATTGAGTTGCATGAAACTAGAAAAAATTATTAAAATAATATCTACCTATTATGGAACATTAAAAAAAGGGTACATAATATTTATGCTTGCTAGTTGCTATACACAATACATTACAAAAGCACTAGCATGCTTATGCGTTATAACCTGCAATGCAAATTGTATAAATTAGAATAAAAATAACTTATGTATATAAATAAGTGGCGTTAAATCATGAATTAATTTATTATGATAAACATTTAACAGTTCATTGCCAGTTAGTTATTGCTTTGCTTACTAGTTACTAGCTGCTTTTGAATAATGGATGGCAAAAAAGGTTAAGTGGAGCTGCTTACCGCAAAAAAGCTAAAGAAAAATTTTCAAAATATGCATCTGTAATTTCAAAAACTGCAAATTTACAATCTTATTTTCATAAAGGTTGGTAAATTAAATTTCAAAAAAACTTGTTTTATTTATTATTCACTATGAATTTCAGTTGATTTATTTGCTGTCAATACTATTGCTGTTAAAAATGATAATATTGTAATTGATGATTGTGTAAATCCTGACACTGCTAATGAAATTGATGTTGATAACACAAAATCCTCATCACAAAAAGGTTTAATATTTTTCTTCCTCATAAATTCAATTTTAACTTAATGAAATAAATTAGAAATATAAATTAATTGTTTTCAATCTGATGCAAATTTAGAAATTATTTATTATTAATTTTATTTATGTATTACTTAGGTATTACTAATTTAATATTTTTATATTGAATGTCTTATTTTAGAAAAAAAGAAAGATGATAATATTGTAATCGATGATTGTGTAAATCCTGACGCTGCTAATGAAATCGATGTTGATAACACAAAATCCTCATCACAAAAAGGTTTAATATTTTTCTTCCTCATAAATTCAATTTTAACTTAATGAAATAAATTAGAAATATAAATTAATTTTTTTCAATCCGATGCAAATTTAGAAATTATTTATTATTTAATTTTATTTATGTTATTACTTAGGTATTATTAATTTAATATTTTTAAATTGAATGTTTTATTTTAGCTGATTTATTTAATACACATTGTACTGAAATTGAAACATTGATTGAGTCTCCTAAAACTGAAGAAGTAAAATATTTGAACAGCTTAAATTCTTCGATTAGACTCACAACATTTGGATTTAAAAAAAGTTATTGTTAGTATAAAATGTAATATACATTTATCCAATCTAATATTTATCTATTTTACTTTTAATAACTTTTATACATAACTATAAAATTAATTTTTAATATTAATTATGGGTAGGTAGTTATTTTAGATACATAAAAAAATATAATTACATTTTTTTTAGGGAGGATCCAGCTTTATGGAATATTAATGATTCATTGAAAGACTATATTTCAATTGATGGGGTTTCTCAAGACTTATCAGAAACAATTTTTTTGAAATCAAAGAGAACATACACTGTAAATAATAGAGGCACAAGCAAAACGATAAACAGATATTTTAGTAAGAAATACCTAGAGTCCACTATAATTAATGGAGAGATCATAAAAAGAAAATTTTTTTTATATTCAATAAGTAAAGGCTGTATTTATTGTTACCCGTGTGCTTTATTTGGCAGTAAATCTTCTTTTGCCACTTGTGGCTTTTTAAACTGGAAAAAAGCTGAAGAAAAATTATCTAGCCATGAAAATTCCCACAAACATCGGACAAATATTTCAACAATGAAACAAAGAAGTGTAATTCTAGAAAGAATCGATCAACAACTGGTACATCAAATGGAATTTGAAAATAATTATTGGAAGAATATTCTTAAGCGTGTAGTTGCTGTGGTTAAGGCGTTATCATCAAGAGGTTTGTCTTTCAGAGGTGACACAAATCAGATAGGTTGTTCAAATAATGTTAATTTTTTGATGGCAATTGAACTGATTGCTGAATTTGATGTGGTTCTTTCAGAACATATTAAAAAATATGGCAACCCCGGAAAAGGCAATACATCATATTTGTCATTCCATACGTATGAGCAATTCATTTTATTAATGGCAGAAGATGTAGTAAATAATATTATTCAAGAAGTCAACAAAGCACGCTATTTCTCAATTTCTATTGATTCTACCCCAGAAATTTCACATACTGACCAACTTTCATTTATAATTCGTTATGTAAACGAACATGGTCAACCAGTTGAACGCTTTTTATGTTTTATTAATAACATTGGACATAAATCTCAAGAAATGATGGAAGCAGTTATTCATATATTCAAAAAGTACAATTTAAACACAAATTACTTAAGAGGCCAGTCTTATGATAATGCATCGAATATGTCTGGTATCTACACTGGCTTACAGGCAAGAATTAAATCAATTAATTCACTTGCTGATTTTGTACCATGCTCAGCACATTCGCTTAATTTAGTTGGAAAAAATGCAGCAAGTTGCTGCCATGATGCAAATGAATTTTTTAGACTTCTACAAAACCTTTATTCATTTTCCACTATTACTACACGCCGTTGGAAAATTCTTAATGTGTCACTCAAAAGTCTTTCCGAAACTAGGTGGTCAGCAAGAGACGATGCGTGTAAGTCGCTAAACAAAAATTGGTGTTTGGTTTTAAGGGCATTAACTACAATATCTGAAGATAAAAGTGTAAATGTTTCAACTTGCTGCGAAGCAAAAGGTATTTTGAAAAGTATAAAAACCTTAAAAACATCTTTTATGTCAATATTTTGGGGAGACATATTAGAACGGTTTAATTCATGTAGTAAGAAACTACAATCAATTCAAATTGATTTGGGTATTGTAGTAGAAATTTACCAGTCATTGATAGGTTTTGTTCATGATATTAGGTGTGATGACATGTTTAATGATTACAAAGCTCGAGCAATTGAAAAATGTGGCATTTCAAGTTTAAATACAAAACCTAATCGTAAAAAAAAACGTAAGAGGTTTTTTGATGAAGGCAACAGTGAAGAAAATGTCATTGAAGATGAATTTGAAAATTTTAAAGTAAATACTTATTTTATGATATTAGACCAGATTAAATCTGATTTAGAAAAAAGGAAAATTGCCTATGACAATTTAACTTCAAAGTATAATTTTTTTTATCACATGTCAGAATTAACACCTGCTGAAGTTAAAAAAAATTCTGATTCATTGCAAAATATATACAAAAACGATTTAGGATCCTCATTCTCTATAGAATGTGTGCATTTCCAAAGTCATATAAAAGTTTAAAAAAACAAAAATGTTGTTTTCCTAAAACAATTTTAGAAATGAGTAGTTATTTAAGAAACAACAACCTTGTAGAAGTCTATCCATACATTGATATTGCATTGAGAATGATACTTTGTACTCCAGCTACAAATTGTTCAGCTGAACGATCTTTCTCTACACTAAAGAGAGTTAAAAGTTATTTAAGATCAACAATGAAAGAAGAAAGACTGAATGCATTAGCTATTCTCAACATAGAATCGGAAATAACAAGAGAATTAGACTACAAAGATATTATTGAAGAGTTTGCCAATAAACAGTCTAGAAAAAAATTATAATTATTGTATCTACCTACCATTTATATTCAGTTTTGTAAATTTTTTGTTTTGCAATGTATAATATGTTGTTAAACCTAGATTTTAGTAATAGTAATAAAAACATGACAGATTGAAAAATTAAAGCTTACGTAGTTACGTAATACAGAATTATAACTAAAAAAAAGTTATTGAGAAAAATCAAAATAGTGAATTTTTTTTTGGAGGGGGGAGGGGGCGTTAAAATATGGTTGACCCAGGGCGCAAAAATTGTAAATACGGCCCTGCCTACTTGATCAATTCATTATAGACATTTATTTATCTACTGTAATTCAATATATCCCGTGGATTCTGTATTATTTCGAGGTAATAATTTAATTCATAACAGTATGGTTCACCAAATTCTCTGTCTATTGCTATATCAGACAAAAATATTTTGGCTGCCTCAATCATTTCCAATATAGTTTCGTCCTCGTAGGGTACGATTATATTTTCATTAGCAGTGACTATATGAAAATCAAAACAAGCTGTGTAATTATGCCATTCTCCCCGTGTTGGATTAATATGAAATTGCGTCTCTATGTTAAACGATATTGCCGAAGCTAATTGCTCCAATCTATCCATTATTGTTTATTATTTATTTCGTAAAGTTGATTTGTAATTTATAGAATTATGAATTTCTGAAAAAGAAATTTTACGTTCGTATTTTTGATTATTACTGTAACCGTTGTTTTTGTTTTATTGTTATTTTTATTGCTATTGTTTATATTATATTTTTTTAAAAGTGCTTTACTGGATTCTCATATCTCTGTTTTAGTATTACATAATCAAATACACATTTGGTATACTTGACATCCATTCTCGGATCATGCGCATACGTATTATGGTGTTTCTTTTTACATATTACATCATGGGTCTCTACTAAATTAAGTAGCCTTCCTGTTTTATTATATGTCCCGATATCTACTTCAAAAATTATTATGGTAATGGTCTAAATCTAATCTTTTTAAAATGTTTTTATCTGAATGTCCGTTCCATACTACTATTACGTTCTCTTTATTACCTCTACTTATATAACTGTCGATGTATCCCCTTGTCAAATTATTCTTCGTTGAACTCAAACTCTGTTTTAATTGGTCCAAACAAGCATCTCTCAAATCGGTCTTAACCCTGAAAACTCTCTTGATTTCTCTCACTGCTACCTGAAGCTCCGTCTCACCCATAGGTCGAGCTTCTTCATTAAGTGGTAACAAAAGAGGTCGCCCTTCCAGTTTCCTAATCTTAAAGCGGTCTAAGCTATTTGATATAGCCCCGGAGATAACAACCATGCTTGTTTTGTTCACCATTGAAAATTCGAAATCCGTAATTACGAACTTATGTGTCTCTTTTCTGTATAATTAAACATTTTTGTGTTAGTGATTATATTTTATACTTATTATTTATATATATTACTATATTTATTATTTATACATTTATTAATTAT
Organism: Aphis gossypii; assembly: GCF_020184175.1. NCBI lineage: Eukaryota > Metazoa > Arthropoda > Insecta > Hemiptera > Aphididae > Aphis > Aphis gossypii. The sequence goes on from NW_026083014.1 coordinate 90,017, forward strand.
TCATATATTGTTAATAATTTATATTATTATTACTAAGTTATATTATATTATTACTCTTAATATTTATTATATTTATAATATTTATACATTTTTATTTTTCCTTTAATAAGGGCGGCATATTATTTATGGCTAGTCTATCTGGTGTGTTACCTAGTGGCTTTTCCTTAGCCTTATTTTCTTTTGCTGGTGACGTCACATAGACGACTTCTCTCTCTTTATTCGTTATATCGTTATTCGTAGTTCTTGTTCGATGGCCTATTGCCCTCATAGTGGTCAGTTTACATTTATAACTTATGTAAATAAACGCCAAAAGAAACAAGGATAATATTAACAATGCTATTATTGCGTACATCATTAATGAATTGGTATTACTTTGCACTTCTACTCCGGATTGTTTAAGTATTTCCTCGTCTATCATTTTTTCTACATCGTCTAGTGAGTGGGCCATTTCATGTACGTTATCGAGTTTGCGTGAGTCGAACTTATGTCTATACTTTTCTATTTTTATGTCCTTGATACTGTTATTGATCTTATACGATATACTCCCTACTCCGATCTTAGGTATGAAATTTGTGAAATACTTTGTTTTTATTTCCCTAGTCGGATTTAGCTCTACATTCCTGATTTAATTTAATCATCCCTTGATTTTAATTTTTTCTATATATGGTTCTTGTATTCCCTGACAAGTAATTGTTAATGTATCTTTTCTTGTTGTGTATATCCATGTGTTGGCATACTTAAGTTTGTGGAATATATATTTAGAAATAATTATTACTCCTGATTCACAATTTTGCGGTAACTGGTCTGGATTTTTAAATAAAGAAATTTCACGTGGTTGTTCTTTCGATTCGTGTTGTATTGGTTGGAATTCTGGGCAAATAGTAAATGTTTCTGTTTCAATACAGTGTAGTAGTTCTGTTTCGGTAAATGTTGTAAATTGTCAACGATTTTTAGTTATTCCTACATATTAGTATTCGGGTTTTAATACTATACTGTGTGTTTTATTATCCACTCGATCAATGTCTACAGGATGTGGTATAGGTATGATTTTAAATAAAGTTAGTTGTGTTTCCATTATTAACGGTATTTTTATCAGAAATACTATCTGACTACCACGATAAAATACTGCAATTTTAGTTATTTTCGTAAATTCGTGTATTTCACTTGGAAATGTTCCCATTGGTAAGTTCAGGTTGAGTGGTAGGTTTAATTTTACTTCTACTAAATTGCGCTGCAAGTTCTCGCTGTGTTACTAAGCTTGGATGTAAAACACCTGTCCTAGCCGCAGTTATTATGTCGCTTTAAGTTTGGGTTTCGTAAGAGTATTGTGTCATTAACGCTGTAAATATACTAAAAATTCTATTTGATAATAATAAGGTTTCTAAAGTATACGTATTGTTTATTAGAGCTTTTATGTTTGTTTCTAGACTTAGTTGTTTTTGTTTTAATTCGATATATAATCTGTTTAGTTCTGTTGAAGCACTATTTATTCCTACTATTGAAGATTTGACTACAGTGGTCTGGTCTTTTATAACATGTATCATGCGTTCGTTGGTATCTTCGACTTTATTTATGTGTCGTAATGTTTCCTCTGCACACTCCTCATCACAAACTCCGAATAAAGTTTTCATTGCCGAACCTATTATATTTACTAACCCTCTTTTCATTCTAGCGCTACGTAGGGTTGTATGTTCCCCTGGTGACAAATATATACCAATGGATTCGTACATTTGTTTTCGTTGGACGGATATTTCATTAAAAGTTGTTTTTAACACATTGTCGTATTTGGAACACATCTCATGATCGGTCATATTTCCCTTACAATGCTCGTCCATGTTTTTAATTTCGAATTCTAATTGATAATGTCTTAAATCATAGTCGCTTAACGGTATATAAGTTACGAGCTCTCAATGAGCTCCTATTATTCTGATTTCACCTTGGTTTTCATAAAATATACTTGTTTCATTTTTAAATTCTTCTATGGTGTATGGCGACTGTCCTTGCAGCATCATTATACACAAAACCCTATATAATAATAAGCTAATTAGGCATGTATTTACCTTAATTAATTTAATAGGTCATTTTACGTTACTATTATTTTATTACTTAAACATAAATTAACTTATTAATTCTAACTAATACTATTTATTTCCTTATCGCAATTACTTTTACAACTATTTTGTTTATGTTTCTTATTATTTCTTTTTTTTTTTTATATACTAGTTTCTCTCATCATGTTTAACTTTGTTCCTTGTTCGTGTATTAAGTTCACTTCATATCTGTATCTGTATCTGTTCACACATCTAGAATTATAGTGTATACTAATAATTAGTAGTACAATGGTCATTATTAGAATGCTTATTCCTACACATATTATAAAATTATCTTAAATTTAGGATTTTCTAGATTTGTTACGAATTGTGTGTTAGTGTTATTAATAATTATTTTACTAGTTATATTTGTTCTATCCTCTATTCCTTCTGTGGTATCTAACGTGATATCGCCATAGTCAAACTCATTCACTACATTTGTTACATTTGTGGGTTCTACCGTTGTTAAGTTTGCTTTAATTATTTGCGATATTATTTCGTAATTGGTATTATTTGTACTATTGTTATAGGTACTCGAAATTATTCAGTGTAGTTAAGTTAAAGTCATGTTCATTTGTCATGATAGGTTTTATTGTAGTTGAAATTGTCTGCGATGTTGGATTAGTTATGTTGGTTTTATGTAGTAATTTTGAGTGCATGACACTTAGGTAGTCTGCCAATTATTTAAATCTTTGTCTACGTAGTGTCTCAAATATTCGGCTAAAGTTCTATGTGATCTTTCCAAGCTACCGTTAGTTTGCGGATGATAAGGACTCGTATTTATTTTATTAATCTTTAGTAATTTACACACTTCTTAAATTCTTGAAAATCTTACTAAAAAAGTCTGTACCTTGATCAGTTAATATAGTCTCATGTATACCGTGCACACATACGAAATTCACTACAAACGCCTGGGCAATAGTGTTTGCCGTATGATCTGGTAACGGAACACCTAATGAATATTTCGTTAGATCGTCCTGCATAGTCAATATATATGTATTTCCTATTGCAGTAGGTATTAGAGGTCCTACTACATCCATAAATATTTTTTCAAACGGTCTAGAACTTGTCGTAGTTATAATCATCGGACTACGGTGATGTCTATTAGTTGTTTTATTCGTTTGACACGACGGACAGTTTTTTATATATTCCCTTACTTCTTGTTTTAACCCTGGCCAGCTGAATTGTCGTTTAATTTTCTTAACCGTTCTATTTAACCCAGCATGACCCCCTAGTAATGAGTCATGAAATTGCTTGAAAATAATTAATTTTTCCTCATTAGTGTATTCTAATCTAGTACAGATAGAGTTCTAAAATTTCATGAAATTAATTTTTTTGAAATATTTCATGAAAGTTTCATGAAATATTTCATTTATATGAAAAATAAAAAGATAGATTAAAAGATATTAATGATTATGTACATTTTATATTTATAACTGATAACCAAATTCACTATTATAGTTATCCTTACCTAGGTATGTTATTTAACCTTTACATAGTATTGCTATTGCCTTTTATAGATTCAAGTATAACACAAATATAAAATTTATAAATTTTTAAAATATTAAATATAATTTATTTTATCATTTTAAATTAAAATCATTAAAGAACAACCAAATCATATTCAAACAAAAATAAATTATTATTTTATTTATGTGGATAAAAGATAATAGTTCATTTTATACTTTTAACTTTATACTTTAAAGTTAAAATTTAAATAACAAAACATAATAGTTAATTAATAATTAATAATTAACACATAATAATAAAATAAAAATTAAGCAACATTAATTATTAAATAACAAAATTAAAAATAATTAATACTTTCCTTAAACTTGTAATAAAGCTTTAAAACTATAAAAATAAAAAATATATTTATACACCTCTTTTTTGCTATAGTTCCTGTTAAAAATTGATATTTTTTCAATTTAAAATTGTATTTTTATTTGTGATGATATTTCATTAAGAAAATCATCTCTTGACTCTTCATCATTTGAATCTATATCTGTTTCCATATCACTAATTAAGTTTTCTTCTTGTGTTTCATGATCAACATTTTCATAATTTGGAATGGGGCTGTTAGCAGATAAATCATTTGTTTTATCTGGTTTGTCAAACTTATTTTGTTTCAATACCTATAATTTATGAACAGTTTAAAATAATAATGTGGTCAATTAATTTGAGTTATACAAAAAAATAATTATTACAATTTATGTTATATTAATATATTATATAATAAATTACCTTTAGATTGTGTTTTATAAAAACAAGTTTGCTCGCTCTTTCATTTGTAAGCCGTTTTCTTTTAAGGGAATGTACATCTTTGTAGGAACTAAATGTTCTTTCAACAGCAGCTGAAGTGGCAGGTAAAGACAAAATTTTAATTGCTATCTTCGAAACTTCTGTTTCTGAACAAAATGCATTCCACCAGTTTAATCCATTTGTATCGTTGATCGCTGCCCATAGATATTCTTTAGAAAATGGCCCAGTCTTGTTTTTAAAATTACCTATATCAGCAATAACTTGTCTAGCATCAACTTCTAAACAGTCTAACTTCTTAGATAATTGATAAATGAACTCCACTGCATCACTATGTTCTTCAGGATTTAAGCATTTACCAAAATATTTTGGATCAAGTAGATGAGCTGCATTATGTATACTAGAAATACAAAATTCTTTTCTGATTTTTAGTGTTTTCATAATAATTTTTTCTCCAGTCTTCAAATATATACAGTTGTGTAAAAGAGGTTTCAAGTTCTTTGAATATAAATGGTACACTACTTAGTTTAGGAAGATCACTTTTTATTATTTTAATCCATTTAGCGAGTGGACTTACAAGCTGATGAAAATTATAAATTTTATCCCAAAAATCTGCACTACTGATTAATTTCTTAACTTCTGGTTTTAAATCTTTTTCAATAGTCTCGTCAATACTCATAGACCTAATTATTTGCTTGTTTACTGGTAATGAATTTAAAAAAAACAACTACTGAAGCCCATCTTGTAACAACTGGTAAAGTAAGGGCGGTAGAGTTTTTAATATTTTTTCTCTTTTGTAGAAACAATGCATTTGTTATATGTCCTCTTTTGATATTATTAACAATAGATTTTCCTTCATTAATGACATCATTAAATAATTTTAAATTCATTATATCATTTACTAACAAATTGAGTCCATGTGCAACACATCCATAAGCAGTTATAAGAGGATATTTATCAGTAATCAATTGCCAAACTTTTTTCATATTTTTTGCATTATCTGTAACTATTCCAAAAACTTTAGTTTGTCCAATTTCTTCAATAACATTTATTATTTCTTCAGCCATTTTCTCACCTGTGTGTCGATCAGTACCAGTTGAAATTGACTTAAAAAATATCGGATTAGGAGTTGTTACTACAAAATTTACAATACTCTCATTTCGCAAATTTGTCCAGCCATCACACATTATACCAAGCACTGAAGCATTCAAAATATTATTATTAGTACATTCTTTTACTCTTTTATATTCATCATCAAGTAATCTATGAGATATTATGTATGTAGAAGGTGGGCAATAAGCAGGCCGAATTTTTTTAAAAAACTCTTTCCAATATGCATTTTCTACCAAATTTAATGGTGAAGATGATGCATAAATTGAACGAGCCAAGAGTATATCTATATTTTTTTGTTCATTTTCATTAATTTTGTCACAAAAATTCATAATGTTACTTGATACTGGCTTATTTTTTATTGGATTTATAGAAAAATTAGAAAGCGCAGAACTACTTTCGGTGGTAAGTGAATCGATGACATTATCTAATTGTATTGTTGTATTTAGTGTCGAAGTATTTAAAATTTCTTGATTTTCTCTGAAAGATGGTCTTAAGAAAACATCATATGGAGGGGTTGATGTCAATGATGATTCAGCTGAAATATCATTTGACAATGATAGTGATGGACAATCTTCAACAACTTCATCACTATAACCAGCTTCAGCACTATTTACTTCGTTTGCTACAGAGTTAAAATATACAACTATAATATTAGTATTCAAGCATTAAATAGATATATGCTTAAACGGATTGGTATCTTATAGTAAAATTAAAAAAATATAT
>NW_026083015.1:0-122807 GCF_020184175.1 Aphis gossypii
GAAATCGGTTTACCCGTATATCTTGTAACTGATAAGTGACGGGCAATGTTCTATTTATTTTGATAATCTCAAATATTTCCGTAGACCAATTGGGTAAATAACCTTTTGTAAACACACCTTTTTGTGTACTGATACGGACGTTATCACCAACTTTGAATTTAATTTTCTCATTATTAATCTCACGTTGTTTTATTGTAACTGACAAAGGATTTAAATCTGCTTGCGTCGGAGTCATTCCTATCGTTCTATGTTTTGAATTGTTACATTCGTTAAGCAGCTTTGGTAAAATTGAAATCCATTCGTGTGAACCACGCGCCGTAAATTCTCTAAACATTTTTTCTTTTAATGTACGATTAAATCGTTCGACAATGCACGCTTTCATGATGCTAAACGTAGAATATTTGTGAATATTATATTTGGTCATTAATGTGTCGAAAATGGTGTTGTAAAATTCTTTACCGTTATCTAGTTGTAAAAGTTTCGGTGAGCGGTCTAGTAATATTTTAGACATTGCGTTTGTGACTTCTTTTCCAGTTTTCGATTTTAATGGCACGGCCCACGCAAATTTAGTAAAACAGTCTATCACGCATAAAAAATACTTGTAACCTTTATTTTTCTTTGAATACGGTATCATTTCCACCAAGTCGGCCTGCCATAAATCATTTTTTCCATATACGTTGACTCTTCGCCTTACGAAGTTCTTCCGCGACGGTTTGTGTAGTTCAATGGCGATATCGCGTTTAGACATTTGGTATTCGTTTTATTAGCCCAGCTTCAAGTAATTCTTCGAAAATCGATATTATTTCATTGGAGACGCCTGTATTACCGGCAGCTTTCGAAGCCAAAAGTAATCGTAACCGATCGACTAACTCATTCGGATTATCCCAATACACTAAGTTATTTTTCTGCAATTTCATAGATAGTCGGCCACCGGAGGGAAATAATTTATGTATTATATCCTTATATTTAGAACCACTTTTTTTGATTTTTTTACTTTTTAAGGTCAAATGTGCCGATGTCTGAATTAATATAGATTTATATACTTGTAGATCGTTTTCGGTGTAAATAAGTGGATTTTTCAAAAATAATAACTGGATTAGACGATTTTTTCCAATTACTTTTTGGGTAATTTTCTACTAGTGTGGAATGATATGACGCATTATCCATCACCAAAACAGATGGCTCTTCTAAATTGTTTAATAATTCAATAAACCAGTTTTTAAAAACTTCGGCATTCATTTGACTGTGGTAGTCGGCGGTATTGCCTGTATTACTACGGAATACTAGTTTGGACCCTTGAATAAAGCCATAACGAGCACATCCAGCATAGCACACGATAAGCCGACCTCCTTTTCCTGTTGGAACTTTCAATCCTTCAGTGCCGTGTTCATTTTGCCAAATCATCGATCTCGAATGATTTTGATTAACCCATGTCTCGTCAATATAAACAACAGGGCGATCATTCTTCATCTCGCGCAACGTACAAATTTCTCGAAGAAATTTACATCGAAGTGCAACGATGTCATTTCTTTCCATCAAAAATTTACGGCCATCATTACACTTCTTATAAGAAAATTTCAAATTCTTCAATAAATATTGCATGGAGCGTAAGCATCCGGAATAATTGATTTTTTGTCTTACAGGATTTAGTATCAATTGTGCAGTTGGATACTCACCTCGATCGTAGAACTCGTGCACAGTTCTCCTAACGACATCAGAATCAAAATCGTCGATCTCCGACACAATTTTTGCACGTTTGTAACCTTTGCGTGGAGACTTAAATAACATAACTGACGTTGATTCTTCGGTGTTTTCTTTTGCTTCGGAGCAAATACGTCGGACAGTGCGCTCTGACAATCCACATGCTTCGGCAGTACGTACTTGTGCGTTTGTAAAAAAATCGGCGGTTAAATTTGGTTGTGTTGACAGTTGTTTTAGAAACGTATACACTTTATAAACAATTTGTTTAGACTGGCTACGAGTATCACTATTGGTATAAGACATTTTTAGTAAATCTAAGAACAACAATTTATTCAAACACAAAAAATACACAAAACACTGCAGGTACAACACACTGTCGGTTACAAATGTCTGTAGCATAATGCACAAAATCAACAGTATACACTACCCACTACCCTCCTGTTAAGACCCCTCCGTGTTACGATCCCTCTATACAATACATTCCAGTTCTCCAGCTAAAACTGGTTTTAAACATCGCATAACAAACACACCGCGTATGTATAATATCGCAGCGGCGACGCGTAGTTTGAGAACTCGCGGCTAACGGCACGTTCATGGCGGGCGGGTTTCGGGGGTGACCGGCCAGTTTTCGTTGCGCGGACTATAGTCGCGTTAATAACACAAACCGGACAACAACTCTGAAGAAAAATTCGACACGAAGACAAGTTGTACACACTCTAACAGCATCCAATTTAGCGTTTTTACGTTCGTTAAACGCTATTTAATATGGACGACATGTATTTAGATGTTACGGGCGGATACACCGACGATTGCAGAATAACTCAAATTGAATATCATTCTTTTTTACCTTATTCTACGTCAGCTCTCTCCAATAACGATGAAGTGCGTATCGCACTACATAACACAGAATCTTATACTTTACCATGTGAGAGTTATATTTACATCGAAGGAACAATAATCAAACCTGCAGATATTACTGATGACATCCGATTTATAAACAACGGGTTGGCGTTTCTTTTCTCCGAAATGAAATATGAGATAAACGGCATTCAAATTCAAAAACTCGCTAATCCAGGTATAACGACTACATTAAAGGGATATTGTTCGTATAATAAAACGAATATTACATCACATCACAACTCTGGCTGGGATAACGATATTAAAAATGCTAATAAAGATTTTATTGAAAGCGCCAATTTTAATGGTTGTATTAATCTTAAAGATTTGTTCGGTTTTTGTGAAGATTACAAACGTATTTTAATAAATTGTAACCAACAACTTATATTAAACAGAGCATCACTGGATATAAATGCCGTTAAGCAGTATAAGAATAATGAAGTTGTCGCAGACGCTCCTAAACTAAAAGACGTGAAAATAAACATAACAAAAATATTATGGAGAATGCCCATAGTCAAGGTCAGTGATAAAGAAAAAATAAGATTGTTGAAAGTAGTAAACAATCAGAAACCGTTGACATGCGCGTTTAGATCGTGGGAGTTGTGTGAATATCCATTTTTACCTCAAAACACTTCGCATTCCTGGAAAGTAAAGACATCTAACAAATTAGAAAAACCTAGATATGTCATAATCGGATTTCAAACTGGTAGGAAAAATAGCTCGAATAAAACAATGTCAATTTTTGACCATTGTAAAATTAAAAACTTGAAGGTCTTGAAACTCAGAAGTGTTTCCCTATGAAGATTTCCAAAGCGACTTTACCAGGAATAAGTTGGCTACATTATACCGCGCCTATGTAGAGTTTCAAAAATCTTACTACGGCCATGACGAAGTGACACCTCTACTGAACCGATCAGATTTCAAAAATCTGTGTCCGATTATAGTTGTTGATATGAGCAAGCAGAACGATAATGTAAAAATGTCAACTGTCGACCTAAGGATTGAACTAGAAGCAGACGAAGCGTTTCCAGCTTCAACTTCAGCATATTGTTTAATATTACACGACCAAATTATAACTTACAATCCGTTTAACGGAGAAGTAAGAACCTTGTAATTATTGTAAAACTTAATATTAATAAATGAAAATACTTTTTTTATATACATGTCTTTTTATTTTACACAATACATATCTGAAATTAAAATAGTTTACGTTTTGGTGCAAAATACATTTCCGATAATGATGACATGTTGTACCAAAACGGCCCGTCGTTTTCATCGACTGCTCTGCTCGGCGATTGCCTGGTGAAACTCGGTGGTGGTGAGATCGGTGGTGGTGTTGGCATCGGTGTAGGTGGTGACATTGGTGTTGGTGACGACATTGGTGAAATGAGCGTCGTTTCATTGGAATACTAAAAATAAAAAAATATTTAATATTTTTGTTTAAGGAATAATAATATAATTTTGAATTACCTCATGCGAGTTGTTCTGGTGTAATAATGATTCAGCCAACTGTACAGTTGCACACATCTGTATTTGATTGGAGAAGTTTGGAACGGACTTAACGACTTGATCGTCTTGTATATTTTTAATGAAAATTACCATCTGATCCAAATTTTCCGATGATAATTTATGTTGAGCACATTTTTTATCTAGGTACGCTATAATCTCATTATACTGATTTATAACTAAAGGTACAGTGAATACTTCTTTCCTCACTAAGGTCTCGACGATGGAACACTCGAGGTATTGAAGTCGGATAAGGTCCACCCGATTCAATAATATTCTACATCCTTCTCGGTCCTTTGCTTCTATCACTAACACATTTTCTCCGCTGTATACCATACTCGATAGTTTTAATATTTCATCTTCATAAAATAATACTCGTTTATATTTCTGTGGCGTATCCAGTATAAAAGACAGGATATGACCCATATACGAGAATATTTTTATTAAAAATTCCGGAGTAATATGAACGTATCTCGAAGAAGTTAGTATATGCACTACAATTTTGAAACTCGGAGATGGATCAATACCGATATGAATAAACTTACGGGCCGTCAAGTCAAGTGTGTAGCTAGTAGACTCGATGAGATCAGCCGGAGGTGCTGGCGGCACAAAAGTGTAGGTCTTCTTCTTGTATAATGCCGCGTTGTCTTCAATTGAACCAGCCATGTTTTTAAAAAATTGTTTTTAAAATAATAAACACTGAAAAATTATAAAGACTGCGAGAGAAACGGTTGAGACGTGAGAAACAGTATAAGGCTGAGGACAGACTGAATAATTGTCTGGTCTTCCAGAGCCAGGCATATGTGCATTTCAGACAATAATAGGTAGGGGTACATTCCTTAATGAGAAAGGATGGACGTGTGACTCATAATTCGGGGCTTAAATACATATCTTATAAATGTAAATAACAATAGACTGCTCGGACATGTCGATGCATGTCTGTAATGGAATATTTCATATCTCTACTGACGATGCTTTTTAATTTGACCAGGACGTTATTTGTTACAATAAAATACTTTATATATAACAGTTTTAACAATAATTATCAATGGAGTTAGAGTTGAAGTGGGGAATATATGTTTGGTTACGTTTGTACATATCCCGGTTCGATTCTAACACCAGATTATTATTATTTTTTTGCATTATTTAATGAAAAACGTTATTAAAGACGTTGATAATGTAACTGGTGACTGACATATATGTACAATAATATGATAAAATAGTTCTTCTGCGCATGTGCATGATGACTCGAATATAAATGTACAATAATATGGTACATGTACAATAATATGATAAACGTAATTGATAAGCGTAATTGATAACATGATAACCATGACGACGGCGAAAAATATGTCATGTACGTGTGGGAGCGGGTGGCGGTAGGGGGGTGTGGCTCAGCAAAAATACGTCATACACGTAGTGGAGCGGGTGGCGGTAGGGGGGTGTGGCTCAAGGCTCAAGGGCTCAAGGGCTCATGCATCAGAATGCCCTAATACATACTACTCAAGTCCATAGAAAAAACATTCAACTATATCACCTACACCGGTATATTTTAAACCAGATTCAGATAACGAATATTTATTTTGACATGAAGTAGATGGATATGACTTATATGTTTTTAATCTTGACATAAATGTGGTATAATCTGAATGTACTGGATATGAATTATTTCGTACTAAATAAACTAAAGATGGAAAATCGTTGGAAAATGTCTGTAAATTCATGGTTTCAATAAAGCTCAAGATAAATACTTGAAAAAAACAAAATCAATAAGCTAATTTACCAGAGAAATAATAAAAAAAAATATATAACAAGACTTAATTAAGATGTATATCAAGATAAATACTTAAAAAAAAAAAAAAAAAATCAATAGGCTAATTTACCAGAGAAATAATAATAAAAAATATAACACGACTTAATTGTTCAACCGTTAGTAACAAACTAAATGTTTTAAATTAATCACGAATAGAAATAAATGTAATAACTTAAATAAACGTGAAACACAGATACTATTTACACAGATATGATCGTTTCAACGCATATTTATAAACTAAGTATATTACTTGTGCATGTATAGTTATATACTAAACTGATTATATTAAAAAAATTGAAGTGCATGTGAAATCAAATCAAATAACGTGTGGAAGGGAGAATTACTTACCTAGTAAAAAATTCCCCGCTGTAAAATGGAGCCAGACGCCCCACGTTTTTTCAGAAAAACCATGGGGCGTCTGATTCCATTTTACAGCGGGAATTTCTTACACTGCAAGGGGACAATACCCCCTCAAACATTTTCATCTCCCCTGAGAAATGGAGCCAGACGCCCCATATTTATACTACTGACGGCAACCACAAATCTTGGGACACAAAACTACCCGCAGTTCTATTTTCGATACGGAACAGGTGTAACGAACAGACATGCTACCCACCCGCGGTCCTCGTTCTCGGCAGGGAATGTAAGAGACCCGGAGATTGGGCGCTGTCAAGGTCAACACCGGTCAGTATCGGAAAATCACAGGAAGAGAAGGTAGTGCGGGAACAACAAGTTTTAGGCAAAAAGGTAGGGGTACAACCGAGCGCGAAAACCGTGACACCGGTGAAGTTCGGCAAGGGCGATGTAGTATACTACAAAGCACTCCACCTATCAAAGGCGCACGAAGATTTCCACGCTGGATTCGCACCAAAGTGGTGGGGACCGGTAAGGTTGGAGAGGCAGGTCGGGAAAGGTCTTTTCCTCACCGACCAGCAACCACCGCGGAAAATACAGGTTAGGTTACAGCTAAAGGAGAAGAGGAGGGCCAGGGAGCGATCGGAAAGCCAGCAACACCAGCTAGCCAAGCAACCTCGGATCCGGAGGCCGCCTGCAGCAGCACGTTGATACCGGCACCGGTGGAAACGTTGGAGGTGGACGAACCAGCGGCCAAGAGTGCAAAACTCGAGGAGCCGGTACCGTCCACCAGCCAGGATCAACCCGACCAAACCGCGGACTCGCGCGACACCGCCGAGGACGCCTGGCTGGCTGCTCCAGGTCTACCGTTGGAGGAGTTACCGGAGATGGTGTATGACAACAAATTCTACACCCCGGTGACGCCAACCCGACAGGAGTAAGGGGGGGGCTAGGAAGGCAAGGCTACCTCAAGCCACAGCGAGAGGTAGACCAAGCCAACCTATACCACGATGCGACGCCCGGTGCAAGTACGCCCCGTATGGCGGTTTAGGGGGGGAGTATGACACGGTACGCAACGGCTGCCAGTACAAAGTACAGGCACCGCAGCGACCGGTCTACGACTTTATCAACCGCCACCACGGGTGACGACGACGCGACATCGTCGACTCTCCCTCCACGCCGCAAAGGCTAGGCGGGACGGGAAGACAAGTCGGGCCGGACGAGTGCCGGCCGCCGGCGATCGTCCTCTCTTGCACGAACCGTACTACGGACAACTTATCGTTCCGCAAGACCACAACGCAACATCACGTTTTTTTCTTTTTTTCTTTTGTTTCACTACCACCATTACTGTAACCGCGGATTTTGTTTTTGTGCCGCCGTCACCATTATTTTGGTTTTTGTTGTAATCACGCCCCGTTCGTTCATCAAAATAAAACCTACCACTAAGGTAGATACTGATCAACCGACGTTTGAGTTTTTTTTTCTTTCGTTATCTACGTCGCCGTCGCGACCGACCTGGGACAACCACTGCCGTCAACCAGGCCGCGTCAAGGCCTCGTCACAAAACTAGAAGGGCGCGCGTTAGTATTAAGGGAAAATAGAGTGGTTACTAGGGGTTGTGGTTATGTTCGGTTATTAGAGTACACGTGTACACGAAACCCGGGTACACGTACTAAAAATATATTAAGATCCGTGTTTTTTATACACGTGTATTTTTTACCGATACACGTGTATTTAATACCCGTTGACTGTTACCCGTGCTCGTTACCCGTGTATTTATTATCCATGAAGTAAACACCTGACTCCAGTGTAATTAATTCAGGTAATAAATATATATAAAATTATTTCAAAAACTTTATATCTTTTATTATTTAGAGATAAGTTACCTAAATAGTTATGACTTGATGAGTTATGAGTGTTATATGGCTTAGGTACAAAATACAAATTATGTTATCCATTAAAATTCTACGCTATTGTTATATTATTATATATTATGATTATTTTAAACTGATTTTAAACAAAAAACCCAAACTTATCTTATCTCCGACTTTACGGCCTTGATAGCTTGTAAAAATATTTTGTCAATTTTAAGATTGTTTTATACTGTGTGTATCATAAGACGTTTCGTATTCGTATTCACGTATTCATTGTACGTAGTTTCGTTATATTGGTTTTAAAGATGAGTTATCGGTCAAAAAGTTGGGTGTGGCAATATGGTAAACGTCAAGGTGATAGGGCATTTTGTAGTTCATGTGATGATAGTTCAAATAAAGAGTTTAGTTGTGCTGGTGGGCCAATAGGATCATTCGGAAGACATTTAAAAGTAATACATAATGTTGTAAGAACTATTCAAAATCAAAGGTGTGTATTTGGAATTTTAATTATTTTTAATAGAAAATTTTAGTTTTAAGTAAATAGTAAATCATTTTAAGCTCGATAAACTTAGGTATATAGTTAAATGAAGATAACATATTTTTCTATATGGATCTGAAAATATTTTTGCAGTTTAGCCTATTACAGGATTACCTACCATAACGATAAATTATTATACATATCATGAAATTACGTTACCCACAAAATTATTTTTTTAGTATACCTTAATCATATTTAATAACATACATAATACATATATTTTCTTAATTTTTTTAAAATAAGTGTTGATATATTTTGTTATGTTATACCAAGTGTTATAATTCATAAATAAAGGATTATTTGAATAACAAATTTTAATTTATTGTGTAATCACGAAATTACTTTACTACGGTAATTATTGGACGGTTTGCGTTTGGGTGAATTTTTGAAAATTGCAATTTGTCTGGGCAAACCTTTTTCTTTAATTTAAAATTTTTTGACTAATTTAAATTATTATTGTAATTAATTAATTATTCTCAGTGATGATAATGATCTTGAAGTTGAAGAGTCTAATACGATTGTTGGTATGACACAAGGTTCATCATCATCTTCAAATACTTTAAATACCGATTGTTCATCAGCTTCAGAATTTCGGGAACCACCACTTAGGAAACGACGCAGAACTTTTATGAATAAGAGCATCAAACATAGTAAAATTTGCAGTTCTGAAAGAACTGAACAAATCCACCAGGCGTTAGCTAAAATGATTGCCATTAACCAAATGCCATTATCATTTTGTTTAAGTTCCGGTTTTCAACAATTTATGGCTATCGTTGAACCAAATTATTTGATATGCAAGGAAGGAGCTATAAAACGAAGACTCAAAGCATTTAAATCGTCAGTTGAAGAACAAATAAAAAAAGAATTAAGAAATGTTAAGAGTGTAAGTTGTACATCTGACTGTTGATCGTCAATATCTCTAGAATCTTATATTATAGTTACTGCACATTTTATTGATGATCAGTGGTGTCCAAAATCTTACACTTTGACAACTCACCAAATGGAGGACCGCCATACAGCTCTCAATCTAACTAATCAGTTAGAATCTACTTTTAGTGATTGGGGAATCGAACAAAAAGTTATGTCAGTAGCTACTGATAACGCAAAAAATGTTTTGAATGCAGTCAATTCACTTACCAATATTACAGAAAAAAATGATCTTATATGTTCTGCACATACTTTGCAACTTGCTATTAACAATGGTTTAAAATATGAAAAAATAGAACAATTAATTCAATTAAGTAGCAAAATCGTTGGCCATTTTAAACATTCAAATGTTGCCACTCAATGTTTAAAGGCCAAGCAAGAACAACTTGGTTTACCAACGGAATGTTTAATTCAAAGTTGTAAAACTAGGTGGAACTCCGTATTCATGATGTTGGATCGACTTCATAAAAATAGGTGTCCAGTATCAAATGTTTTTGCTGATCGCGCAGTTACTACAGCAGCAACGGCACAAAGGTTCGAAGTAACGGAGAACCAATGGACAGCTATAGAAACTATAGTTCATTTACTTAAACCTCTACAAGTAATTACAACTGTATTTTGTGGTGAAAAGTATTGTTCAATTTCAATGATCAAGCCTCTTCTTAACATTGTTATGGGAAAGCATTTACAACCACAGATTAATGACGATGAAATTGCTGAACATTTTAAATATATTGTAATAGAGGAATTAAACGACCGTTTTAAGTTAGAATGGAATCCTTCCAGTGTCGTATCTGCTAGACATATTGCATCTTTTCTCGACCCAAGATACAAGGATTTAGAACATGAAGCAGTAGAAGCAAGAGAGGAAACTCGAACACGAGTCAAGAGTTTGTTAGATGATATTAGTATAGATAATAGCTATCTACAAATTCAAACATCTGAGACAAAAAACAACTCCAGTGCACTTGCATTTCTATATGGTGATAAGGCCAACTGTAATACAGATGATTCTACAGCTCAATTTCAAAATTACTTAGCAGAACCACAATTAAGGTTTGATTTTGATGCATTGGAATGGTGGAAGACGCGTGCAACGAAATATCCGTTAATGGTTGTTTTAGCTATTAAGTATTTAGGGATACCAGCAACATCAGTAAGCTCTGAACGATGTTTCTCGACTGCTGGAAACATAGTTACGGCTAAGAGAAGTTGTTTGGCGCCCGAGACGGTAAATATGTTGGTTTTCCTTTACCAGAACAAACAATTATTGTAAGGAGATCGAAGGTAATTCATAGTTGGTTTATTATTTATTATTCATAAAATCATAACACTTTAGAAATAGATATTAGATACCTACCAATATATCATTATATATTATTATTATTATTATTGTTATTATTTATGCTACTATTTCATTATTTGTTTAAACAATTTGTTAGTTATTTTAATTATCACATTTTCTAAGACTGTCTACATTAATTTATTTAGTCATTATTATGATTTATGACCTATATTTTTCGTGTATCTAAAAAACAAAATATTAAGTGATATTATAACATACAATTTATTTATTTATTTTTCAAAAGGAATTCTAATTATTCAAGTATATACATAAAATATTATATTATTTGTTATTTATTATATATTATTGTTATTTTCCCTTATAAATTAAATCATTTTCATTTTGGTATTTTCCTGCGAAAATAATCGACTTACAAGATATATTAATATATACTTATTTATACAAAGGGTGTACAGGTGTATTTGATTAATGCAATAACTTTTTTTCTATTCAATACACACGGGTAATATCGAGTATGTAGGTAGACTGGTAATGTCGGATACACGGGTAGTAAGTCCGTGTATTTTAATTACACGGGCCTTAATCCCGTTTCAGTTAAGAACACGTGTACACGTGTAACTCATTACACGTGTAATGGCGAGCACTAGTGGTTACACAAAACGAATGGAAAAACATGGTACGCCACTTAGTCAAAATTTTCAATAAAAAACCACAAACATTGTTTCCTATACTCGCCCAGATATATGACTCGGATGAATCAACCAACCCTAACTTAACGAAAAAACAAATATGACAATATTTTAATCATAAAACAATATGACGTAATAATATTATGGGAAGGAAGTACAGACATAAAAATCCTTAACATGTTAGGAGCACCACACATAACTCTTTCAATGAGAGGGTGGGACGTAGACTCCAACGGGAAATTCTTCCTACAATTACTACACGACAAAATAGTCATAGTTTCCCATTTTGTCGGAGAATTAACAAAAAACGGTCGTGCACTAAATCTTACGGAAGCACACAGTTTTATTTGTGGGGCAGATCATGGGTGTGTAGAAGCACATAATCCCATAACCGACGTAATTTGGTCTAGGTGCCTGTTTGGATACCTTCGACTTAGGTATAGTGTCCAGATAGATGATTCTCTCTCTTTAAAAAAAAAATATATACTTCACTTATTAATCATTTTATTTAACTTAATTGGTTTATATTTTCACTTTTTATGGAAATGGGTATATATATTTTAATTTAATTATTACATTTCATTTTATTGGGTTACATTACATTTTATTGTATTTTATTTAATACTTTTACTTTTACGGAAATGGATATATATATATATGAAAGTGCAATTTTCTTTTAGTAATAACTGATATTATATAGTTAATTACTTCATAATAGTTTACTTTAACGATATAGTAACTAAGCAACCAGATTTATTAATTTAATAAACAACTTTCAGACTAATAATTCTAACGATACCGTTCACGTCAGGAACATTAAGATTCACAGACGAACATTTAACTTAACGTTCCGGTATCTACT
This sequence comes from Aphis gossypii, assembly GCF_020184175.1. Taxonomy (NCBI): domain Eukaryota; kingdom Metazoa; phylum Arthropoda; class Insecta; order Hemiptera; family Aphididae; genus Aphis; species Aphis gossypii. The sequence continues at coordinate 12,468 of NW_026083015.1, forward strand.
ACGAAAATCGAGGACCGTTGAAACTTATAACTTCTCAATGGAACCTTACTGCATATATTAGTCTCACTAAATATAACGAACCGTTTGATTACATAGACACTGTTGGCTCGCCTTCGGCTTTAACAATATAGATTAATGGGCCTTAGCGGCCGGGAGGATATACAACTTATTGCTCTACCGTCCCATGAATAATAATAAAAAAGCGGGCAAGTGAGTACCGCTCTGCTGTACATTAGGTGCCGTATGGATCATTATTATATATTATAGGAGTGTTAAATTTGAATCCAATGATAGTTATCATTGTATACGAAAAACGATTCTGAACGAAGATGATTTGTCAGCCTAGGATATAATTTCTAGTGGTTGGTGAAAAAGGTGGTTTATGTTTTAATGGCCTGAATACAACAAAATTTAAGTTCTTTTATAATAATTGTAAGTTAAACTTATGAAAAACCTTGTATTAAATTTTCAACTCTTAGCTACTTATACAAAAATTTTTATGAAATATACCTACAAAATAATTTGCAAATATTCATGGTTTTGACGAATTTTTGTCAATATTTGAACTTCAAATGCTAATAAAAAAAAATTGTGATTATGTATTCTTATAATTTTTTAATCACTATAGTAATAACTTATGAGGAACTTTGCATTAAATTTTCAAGTATTTTGATAGGGCCAAAAAGATTTTATCGACACATAAAAAAACAATTTTCAGAAAAATTGAAAATTTCAGTTGTCTATAAATAGCTCAAAAAAAGTCAAAATATTTTGAAAATTAAATCACGTAAAGAAAACGCTAATCTTAATAACTGGTAAAATTTTCAAGTATCTACGACTTTAAGTTTTTGAATAATAACAAATATTTAAAATAGTTTGAGGATAAATCGTTATCGTTACGCGATTTCGTTAAAATTTAAAATTCAAACGCACTTAAAATTTTTCCTATAATGATGCTTCGAGTTTTCTCTATAGATACTTGAAGGTAAACTTATGGAAAACTTAGTGTTGTATTTTTAATCCTTAGTTATAAACACAAACAATTTTATGATTTTTCAACTTCAAATAATTTGCAAATATTCATGCTTTTGACGAATTTTTGTAAATATTTGAACTTCAAATGCTAATAAAAAAAAATTGTGCCTATGTATTCTTATAATTTTTTTAATCACTATAAGAATAACATATGAGGAACCTTGTATTAAATTTTCAAAACTTTTTGGTCATCCAACAATTTTTTATCGACACTTTAAAAAAAATTTCTCAAAAAAATCGAAAATTTCAGTGGTCTATAAATAACTCAAAAAAAGTCAAAATTTTTTGAAAATTTAACTATATACGGATACCACTGACATTAACATTTGGTGAAAATTTCAAGTATTTTCAGTGATTTGTTTTTGAATTACAACCATAAAAAAAAATCGATTTGGTCGAAAACTGGTTTTGCGTAAAAATTGCCGTTTTTCCGTCATTTTTTTTTTTTTTGTTTTTCTCGATTTTTTTGAAAACTGTTGGAAAATGTTAACTTTTTACCTCTATAATGCACCAAGGAAAATTCACTTTTACATCGGAAACCACCCCCATAGTTTGAAATTGGAGCATTATTTCGACTAGTTATGCTGTACACAGACACAAAAACAAAAAAACACACACCATTGTAAAATCAATACATTCATCACTTCGTTCAGAATCTAAAAGGCAATGGTTGTAATTGGAATAACTTAAATTTTGTATAATAATAATAAATTGACCACTTGGTCCAACAGATGTATTAAATTATAGTTTACAAAATATATCACAGATTAGTAATATCAGTTAATTTTAATAATATAAATTCATACAAAAATAGTATACTAAATAATAATAATAATAAATGACCCGTCGGTCAGATGACTAGTTTATAATATAATATGATATAATATGGTGCACCACATACCCTTGGGGTTATGACGTCTTGAGGTGCCGGGATCCGTATAATAATCAATTTAAATACAATAAAAAGTACCTACAGGATTGATCCCGCACACACTCAAGAACGCCGCTAACTTCAACACGAAGAACAATCACAATACACATTGCTATAGCGGACACACAACTCAACAAACCACGAGAAACACAGTCTTTTGCTGGTAATCAATGACCACCCTAAACTAGGGGAAAAACAATTAAATGATTGGCAATAAATGCGCGAACGATATTTACCAGACAGAAGAAATCACAAAACACAAGAAAAACGTGGTTTAACAGCTGCAGCAGGAACAAGAAAACAATATGGCACAGCTTGCTGGACAGTGGACAGCGGACAAAAGTAAACTGAACGAATTTACATATAACGGACGGGAGAACGAAAAAACTCAAAAGAACGGTCTTTCAGTGTCACCACACTAAACAATAAACAGTGGAAAAACTAGAAACTTTGTGACACTGAAAGCATGACTAGATGAAAAACTTCAAGATTTGAACATAACCGAATAATAAGAAAACATTGATAATGATTCCACAGCTGGCCGGTCGCACACTAACGCCTGATAAACGTCAGCCGACGAAGGCTGCAGCTGTGGAACGCACCGTTACGTGCACACGAAAACGATAACATAATATGTATTTATTATTATAACAAAATGAAACGAACGGAACATGCTACATTGAATACCAACAGACACTATGATTGAAAAAACAAAAGTAATATGTGCCGATAATCCAGCAAACAATAATTTTAACTGTAACGGTCTACTTGTTGTAGTTGACGATATAATTAACGATTTACAACGTACAAAGACACAAGTCTTAGATTCTATAGGACACGTAATTATTAAACGTAATGCTCTTCTTAAATTTTCAACAAAAGCAGCTAGGTTAATTTACTGAATATGTAACTTAGAATGCATAAAGAAATTTAACTTTAATATAGGAGTAGTTCAAAATACATCACAATCTAAATTAATTAAAGAACAAATTAAAGTAATGCAACTAAACCATGGTATAGGAACAAACAAATATTTTAACATGTCATTAGCCATGAACGAATTAACAAATATTACAAAGGAACAATAGATTAAAAACTACTTAACATAACATTTTATACAAGTTAATTTATTAATTACAAAGCACATATTAGAAACAAATACTTTATTAGAAATAATACACCAAGCAAAAATAGGAGTTATTCACCCAAGTTTAAAAACTCTACAGGAGTTATTAGAACATGTCAAAGATATTAAAGTATCATTACCAGGGGGAACAGATTTACCCACTGACTTAGACATAACTAACATTCATGAACTGGTGAAACTCTCAGATATTGCTATTTATTATGCTAACGACAACCTAGTCTTTATTATTTCTTTACCTTTAATTTATCAAAACGAGTTTATTTTATATAATTTAATACCTGTACCAGTATGTATTGGTAATGATTGTGTTTATATAAAACCTATTAATAAGTATCAAGCTATAAGTAAGTCTAAAGAACATTATGCAACTTATGACGAATTTTACTATACTCATTGTAAACACGCTAGAGACTTCCTATTATGTCCTGAAAGTAATCCTTTACAGCCTCGTAACATTAGACCCAAATGCGAAATATTACTATTGCAAGATCCACCCAAGGTTCCACACAGTTGTGAAGTAATGCATGTTCAAATCGGTACAATTATCTTTCATAAAAAAAGATTCAAAAATGAATGGATATACGTAACCAACTATGACGTATTATTCGTTACTTGTGATGAAGACAAGGAATCAACCAGCCACACACTCAAGGGAGTAGAAATAATACACTTAAACGAAACCTGCAAAGGTTACGCCACTAGAGACATATTATTACCAGGAAAAGTTGATTACAAATCTGAATACGCGGATTTTAATTCAAAACCAATAATAGATCATAACCAATATTCACCACTGTAGTAAGCCGACGGAGTCGTCTCACTATTTTCTTTTCTATTTTAACTCATTTACATATACTACGAGGTTCTTCACATTTAAATATTTTATTATCATACTCGTAGCAATACGTAATTAAATTTGATGGCAATTTCCAAGAATCAAAGCGTATGGGAAAACACAGCCACAAACAACTTTTTCTTGCCCTTTTGACAAACAAGCCATGCACATAAATCATAGATGAGCACGCCTTGGTATAATAGCACAACAACAAGTCCAATCCAGGGTTAAGTGTCTTGGGCGCAAAACCACTTTTGTAGCTACAATGACAACATTCTATAACACACCTTTTTGTCCATTTCCTAGTCTCTATCATGTACAACCAGGGGGGACAGAGAACCATATAAATACAGGTCTCTGTCCGTCTTAATTTTTAGAATTAGTTTCACATTCACATAGAGCTAGTCTATGTCCAAATTTTAGATTAACTTTTTCTCGGGCAGCTACTTAACGTGCTGTCCTCAAATTCTTATACACTTGTTTTATTGTAACAAATTATAACTTTAATTTTAATAAACTCTTGTATTAACATTGTGTCTTTGTCTCACTTTTAAAACCCGTAATCTTTTCTCGACAACTTGATCCAACTGCAGATGTCAAGCACTCATTTATAAACGATAGTGAGAGATCACTACACCACGCATAGAGACAAATGATTTAATGGAGGACTATCATGTGAAAACAAATAACGACCCGTTGCGGCTTCCCAACCTGTTAGTCATTGGTTCTCAACCTAGAACACCTACTACCCGGCGCGCGCCAGCGCGTACATTTTGTTTATTCCATTCCTACATATATTCCATACATTATAGTATACTGGTTTTTTTTTGTGCACCCTTAGCGGATCTTCTGGAATGCCTGGAGGGTAGCTGTAAAATGTAGTGTGGTGGGGATTGGGAACCACTAGGGTGAAACGGCCGCTAGGTTCGCGACGGTCATCGGCCACTTTTCATGTCGCGGACTATAGTATCTAACTCAAAAAAGCAATTAGAGAGTCAAAACAAAATCAACACAAAAATCGAAGAAATCCAAGACATACAACAACTAATTAACTATGCATTATACATGACCATAAGTTTTGTTATGATTATGATGCTGATAATAATACACGGCATAAAAACGAAATTAACGGAAAAATGCAAAAACAAACTTCCAGAACACGTTCAAGAAGAAAGTGAAGAACTTAATCTACCAGCAACAACACATCGAAACGAAGACGTAATCGAATTTCCACTTACAGCAAGAAATAGCCCGGAGGCCCACTATGCAAAATTACAACCTTACGGTTTTAATTGAGGAAAGTCAGGGACTTCCAGCTTCGAGGGGAGGAATGTAGTAAACTGACGGAGTCGTTTCACTATTTTTGTCTATTTTTATTAATTTACATGACCTTCGCATGTAAATACTTTATTACCGAACTCTTAGCCATACGTAATTAATTTTGCTGGCGATTTCTAAGAATCAAGGCGTATGGGAAAGACAATCACAAACAACCTTTCAATTTAAGAAGTTGATTTAACAAACAAGCCGTACGCATAAATTACAAATGCGCACGCCTTGGCGTAGTAGCACAACAACAAGTCCAACCCAGGGTTAATTAACTTTTAGGTGTAAAACTACTTTTCGCAGCTACAATAACAACAATCACTGACTCGCCTTTTTGTCCATCTCCTAGTCTATATCATGTACAACCAGGGGGTACAGAGAACCATATAAATACGCGTCTCTGTCCGTCTTAGAATTAGATTTAGTTTACGTATATATCTACATAGACACAGTCCATGACCAAATTTTAGATTAACTATTTTCTCGGGCAGTTACTTAACGTGCTGTCCTCAAATTTATATGTAATTTTATTAACAAGTTTAACTTTAACTTTAATAAACATTTCTATTTAACATTGTGTCTTGTCTCACTTTTAAAAACCTAATCCTTTCCGGCCAAACTGGTCCAACTGCAGACGTCAAGCACTCATTTATAAACGATAGTGAGAGATCCCTACACCTAACAAACGTGAAAGTATTTCTAAATTTAATAGCCTATCCTTATGATAATTTAAATTTAGATTTTAATAAAAACAATTTTTCGATATTATATGATATGTATACATCATTTCAAGAATCCTACTACGAAAAAAAAATACGTTATGCGCTGTTGAGTTCTTTAAGTTTCCTAGAAAATGATCCCATAGTAGTTATTGATACTTCTAAATAGAACGATTCAGGTACAGCCTCATCAGTAGATGTGCAATTGGAGATTGAGGCATCAAAACCACTTACGGGTGTATCTGCATATTGATTATTAATTCATGACCAAATAGTTGAATATGTACCTTTTACTAGAGAAGTAAGAAAACGTGTGTAAATTATATACATTAAAAGTAATTAATGAAAATTGTAAATTATAATTACTACTGACTATTGTATACTAATAAAAAATAAAAACAGATTATTAACCTAACCAAAATTTTTATTTATTTACCATATCAAATTATTAAGAATTAAATAAAAAATGTGTAATTTGTGATCACGTTGATAAAATGTACAATGTGTGTGTACACAGTAAACAAAACTAATTTATGTAGAATTCGCCCCTTGCTACCGTGTAAAAACTTGGATAGAACATACAAAATATACCTACTGTAATCTAACAAATGTAAAATTTTTTTTAAACTCAATAGCTCATCCGTATGATAATTTAACTTTAGATTTTTCTAAAAATAATTTTACCTTATTATATAATATGTTATATATAATATATTGTAGAATATGTACCATTCACTAGAGAAGTGAGAAAACTAGTATAAATAATTTTGAATTAAGGTTGCATTATATTTAATAAAACAATAGATATAAATAATTATTTTTTTAATTTTAACCAAACACAAAATACTAAATCTCCCTGCTTAAAAGTGTGCAGAACATACAAATATATACTACTCACTTTATATATAATTCTTTTGAATCTTCTACAATTCGGTCATATTGATTCCGCAACTGTTCTATAATTGAAATAGCACTTTCTAATTGTGTTGATGCTCTTTACAAACTTAAGTTTACCGATTGCATACTCTTTGACACCACTTGTAAAGATTTTAGAATGGGTTCCCATGTACATTGTACATGGAATAATTACAAATTCAGCATTTTCCATTTTTTTTTTTTAAATTGTAGCCATATTTATTTCATCTTTTTTGGAACTTGAAAGTTGGATATTAGAAAGAGCTTTCAAAACATCAACAAACCTATGTTTTAATGAAAATAAAGCATTATTGTTAAATTATTTTTATATTATGCTATACTTATCTTATTATATATTAATGTTTTAAAAATTATAGATTTGAAGAGTATGCTGAATCTCCAAGATGGTTTCCCAACAGACATAGCCAAATTTCCATGGACTATTACTGATGCAAATTTAATAAGAAGTTTATTATTGTATGGACCCTGTAAGCCAGATACTAACTTCCAGCAAACAACAGTGGTAAACGTTTTTCTTCTGGTTATTATTTTTTAACAACTAAATCTGGTACAAAAATTCCAAGAACTTGGCTATGTTATTCTTATAACTTAGACTGTGTGTATTGTGAATCATGTTGGCTGTTTGCTGATAGATCTTAAAGTAAATTTAAGTGGGATTGAATATATGGTATTAATGATTGGAATCACTTGTCACAAAGTATTCAAAGACACGAATCATCCATTAAACATGGATGCAGCTAGAGTTTGTTCCATTTGGGATAAAAATGAAACCCATTGAACATTATGTGGAACTTTTACAAAATACATTATTGAGATTGGATTTGAATATTATGAAATGTTGTGGTCAAGGATACGATGGAGCACTGGAGCAGCAGTGATGAGTGGTTAAATAATAGGCGTTCAAATACGAATTTGTGATTATTGTGCCCAACGCTACGTTTGTTCATTGCTGTTCCCATAATATAAATTTTGTATTATGTTATGCTGCTAAAAGTACTAGCAAAATACAATCATTTTTTGATACTGTGCAAGACATCTACAACTTTTTTAGCTCAAGTTCACCAAGATGGGCTCAGCTTCAGCATTTTCCATTTTTTTTTTTTAAATTGTAGCCATATTTATTTCATCTTTTTTGGAACTTGAAAGTTGGATATTAGAAAGAGCTTTCAAAACATCAACAAACCTATGTTTTAATGAAAATAAAGCATTATGTCTTGCTTCCCACCGAGTAGGGCACACTTTTTTTAAAGTTATTTTATCCATTTTTATAACGTACTCTTCACCAAAGGCTAGCTGAGCCCATCTTGGTGAACTTGAGCTAAAAAAGTTGTAGATGTCTATTTTAAATAACTCTTCATTAGATGGCAAATGATACTTATGAAATTCAACTTCCTAAAATATAAGTTTCAATCATTTTAGTAATATAGATCGTATACTAGTTATACTATCTAACTATACAAATTGTATATTAAATAAGGATTAATAGAAATACTCTTTTAAGTTAAACCGAATTAAAAATGATTTTAATAGACAATAAAATATTTTTTAAAAATGTTTCAGGCAAATAGTATTATTAAAAAAATTAATCAACTTTAAAATCAAAATTCAAATTAAATCAATTATTTATAATTATTATTTTTTAATTAAATAAATAAATGATTATGAATATAATATACTAATATCAATATAAATATAAAAATTTAATTAAATACCATTTTAAGTGCATTGTATACAATAATTTGTATAGTTATATGTGGCTATTTCATAGCCCTAATTATAACATTAACTATTCATTTTAATTTAATTAATTATTGTTTTATATATGATTATGTTTTTTTTTTTTATAAAGAGGTGCTTAGATTAGAAATAAGCTATAAGAGGGATGTAAATGTGTAAAAAAAAAAAAAATTGAAAGTTTAAATGATTTATTGAATTGGATATAATTAGAAAGAATACTCTAGCATATTTTTATAAAAATTTAGGAGGGCCCTATTATTCCACAGTTCAAGCCACAAGCACTGTTTTTAAATGAATTTTCTAAAGAATAACAAGTATTTATAGTCAATATATTTAATTGTCAATAATATTAAAAACATTACCAATGATTTTTCTGTAGCTGTGCCTGTTTGATTTTTAGTCACAGTAAATGCTAAATTTGAATCAATATCAATGTCTCTTATTAAATCATGCTCGTTTTATTGAACTATAGCCGTAGAATTCCTATCACACTAAAATTTAAAAAATATGTAGTAATATACTAAATATAAAATGCTTATAATAAATAATTAATACATTTTTATTTATTTGTTTTTTAAAGTTGAATTATTTCATTAAAAATTGGAAATTGATAGTTATATTAAGAAACTTACCAATATCTTCTCTGCAGCTATATTTATTTGATCACACTAAAATGTAAGCAAATATAAATCTAATTAATATGCTAATATTAATGTCAAATATTATGTGTGTAATAAATTACATTAGGTAGGTAAATGTTAAAATGTGTAAATAAAAATTATAAAAATAAATACTTACTGGATTTTCATTATTTGACTCATTACCACTAAGTTTTGTTTTCTTAAATACATCTAATATGTTTTGACATGATTGGGCTGCAATTTGTAATTTAATTTTTTTTTTGCGTTCTTTGGCAGCTTCACTTTTTTGCTTTTTAGAATTCATTATTTAAAATTTTTACAAACAAAAATAAAAAGCGTAAATATATCCAATATAAGGAATGATGCGCTATTATAATATGTCTTAATGCAGACTAGTAGACCATAGACAATAATACTATTATAGACAAGACTACAGTTTGTAATTTGTAGCGTTTGTACTCAAGCAGCAGTGTGCACAGTCGTCACTTCGTCATTTGTCACTCGTCTGTCAGCAATGGGAAATTCTGTACTCGCATAAAAATAATTATTAATTGTTATTTTTGGATGTATATGGTATATCATAATATGCTCACCCACACTTATATGATTTTACAAATCTACACAAATGTACAATGAACACTATACTACTATAGTTGGGGACATGAAAAGTGGCGTGTGACCTTCATTGCACCCCGACCCACACCCGGCCTGCGGACGGTGGTTCTCAACATGCGGCGTATTTCACGTGCGCAGCGTAACATTTTGTGCATTGAACACATAACCAAAATACGGTTACTTTTTTGATTCTACAGCTTTAAGGTGGTTTGTTGCAGCTGTTATTTTCTGCCACTGTATCAATCCTCAATGCTTACCGAGAAAAAAATGATTACACCGGAAGCGTTAAGTCAAAGCGACGAGTTCTTATAAATTTGAATTTTTCATTTAAGAAATGTAATGACGGGCGCAAATTTTTAATGGAGCGTTTAGACATAGTTGCTCTACGATGCAAATTTCTCAGAAAAATGTGCACACTGCGTAAAAATAATGGTAGTCGCCCGGTCGCACGGTTGTGTATGTTGATGAGACTTGGGTTAATCAAAATCACTCACGATCCATTATTTGGCAGAGCAATCAAGATACGGAAAGGTTAAAGGTCCCACTTGGCAAGGGTGGTCGACTGATCGTATGTCACACAGGATGCGCCCACTACGATTTCATTGAAGATTCTAAATTAGTTTTTCGTAGTAACACTGGTAATACTACAGACTACCATAACCAAATGAATGCTGAGGTGTACAAAGAGTGGTTTCTTCTATTACTCAATCATCTTGAAGAACCCTGTATTATTGTAATGGATAACGCATCATATCATTCGACCTTGACTGAGAATTATCCTAAGAGTAATTCTAGAAAATCGGATGTACAAAAATGGCTTAAAGATAAAAATATTCCTTACAGTAATTTAGAAACATTGGCCGAACTCAAAATGAAGGTGAAAAATAAAATGCCACGTGAAAAGTCATATCTCCTTGATGAGTTAATATTAGAAAGAGGTCATGGGTTATACGACTTCTTCCCTATCACTGCCAGTACAACCCTATTGAGTTGATTTAGGCTCAAGTTAAAAATGAAGTTGCCAAAAAAAACAACACTTTCAAGATGGTAGACATTGAACGCTTGACTCATGAAGCGTTAGATTCAGTGACTCTGCAAGACTGGGAGAAATGTGTACGACATGCAGAAACGATTCAATTACAAGACTACGAAAGAGAAGTTCACAGGGATGCCATATTAGAACCAATTATATTGACCATATCACCAGGTGATAGTGACTCGAGTGACGATGAAGACACAGATAATGATGAAGACATATTTCGTGAAAAGAAAATTGTGTATATAATGTTGTTAATAGTATTTTGTAAAAATATAATATAAGCATATAAAATGTTAAGATGTTTTTAAAAAAAAAATTTTACATTTATAGTACGATTTTGTTGTTTGGTTTTTTTTATTATAAATATTTTTGAAAAAGCGCGGCAATTGGTTTGGCAGTTTAAAAACTCATTAGACGATTTAACCGCTTGGATCGCGTCGGTTACACGCCACTTTTCATAACCCCGACTATAGAACGTCTAGAACACTATACAACAAAAAAACCATCAGCCACCACCAACCACCCAAATATAATTATTATCCATACTACATTGTTTATTAAAAGTTATAAATAGAAGTATCGCCGTACCAAGCTGAATTAAATGTATAATATATTCTTTATTTTGTATTAATAAAAACTTGCATTTATATTTTATAATCATTTTATAATATAAGATAATCATAATAGACTTATTTTGATATAATTATTATTATTTTATTTTAGTTAAAAGATTAAGATTTTAAATTTATATGGTTCGGCCCGGCGTCCTTAGAAAGCTTGCAGTCCAGTAGGACTTTTCCTACCGTCCCACCTGGAAAGTCCGCCTCTGCCTGTAGAAGTGCTATCATCAGGAGAGGTAATATTTTCAATGGATGTATTATATGTGTTTTGTCCATCTTGTTTTAAGCCTATAGTACTTTAAAAATCATTTTCAGATATTTGTCCAATACTTTTAAGTTTTACATCACTTTCTACTACTATAAAAACAAAATTAATTTTAGTTTCATAATAATATATTATAATATTATACATTTGATGTTTTGAGTTTTTTCTGTAAAATTTCAATTTTTACCTTTCTGTTTAACATAAGTTGTGCGACAGCTGCACATCTAGCCGAGATGACGAGAGTACACGTGTGCGTGCGTTGTCGGATACCGACACGTAGCGCGTCCTGTGCGATTTTTCGTCGGTGTTGAATGGTCGATAACCTGTGGGGGAGGGGGAAGAGTGGACTGTATAAATAAAGGTGACTATTAACAACAAAGTTATATGGTAGGAAAAGCATACAAGAACTATTTATTACAATGGTTTATAATAAATACGGCTTAACAACTAGGGTTAGTAATAAGAGTATAAAGGCGCAATCACAATCCGATCGGCAATCAAAATAATTAATATAATATGTAATAATTCGAATAAAATAAATATCTTTCGCGTGTTGCGAATATAATAGAATAAGATAAACAACAAAGTTTTGTGTACGCTGTACGACCTGATAATAGACTGATTAGACGTGATAAGGCGGGGCTGGTATGATTGGCGTGGAACGACACTCAGCTGGCGGAGATTAAAAACTGGTTGCGACGATACATCGAACGTCATCTAGGGCGACTTCGACCAACGAATCAACGACCTCGTGGACTTCCGCGTGATGAACCGATGTAGTTAAAATTTGACACTCGCGAATAGCGAAGCGGCGGCGTAAATCACGACGCATACAGCGGAGGAGCCGACGGAATTGACGAGTGTAAAGAGAAAAACAAACCACGCGACAAAGGACAAGACGCGTGACCACGTGGGGAACCCGGCACAATCGCAGTGAATGTGGGCCTTTTGTACTTGAACATATCCATGTGTATTCATTTTCCCATAATGTATTGTACTTGTGATCATAATTTAGTTTTCTCTTTTTTGTCAAATTTCTCCTTTTCTCTTCTTCTGTATTATACCCATCGGATTCAGACATCCTAAAATTAATAAATACATATAAAGTAATTGTATGAAGAATAAAACATTTTAACTTAATAAATACTTACATAGTGACACGAAATACCAAATGTGGAGATTGGGATTTGTCGTCTGATGGCGAACTATAGTGAACTTTGACAGTTTGACGTTTGACTAGCTGCTATTGTCCATTGCTTTATTTGTTTACAATGTTTTGGGGGGAAATGATATTATAAATTTATAACGACGATAAATAAAACCACTGATAGCACTTTCAAAACATTCGATTATGAGTGTTGATGATAACAGAGGCACCTTTAGCGGGCGGGCCATCCCCCGTCACCCGCCCACCTTTGATTTACATTGGTCATTTTGTCATAGTAGGTATATTATTCAGGGATGGTGTAAAATGTGGTATAATTTAAAAAAAAAATCAACGCTAAAAACGATAAAATATATAAAACCATTAATGGGCTAAAATCACCAGATTTTACATAATTTTCAAAAGTTTTTCACCAGTCACCAAGTTGCATCAAAAATCACCATATCTGGTGATAAATCACCAGACCTGGCAACACTGAATCGCACAAACGAGCGGGTAATGGCGACAATATGTCGTGGTATCGGCACGGATGACCGAACAACTCGGAATCGCAAAACACAACGACGTGAGCGACGAGCTGGTGAGCAGCGGGGCTCAGAAACAGAAAAAAAAAAACAAAATGATGGCGTGATGACGGCGACGGCGCACCGGTTCGCGGCGGTAAAGGCGTGTGACCTTACACACAACACACGGGATGACAAAACACGACGACGACGTGACGGTGGGTGCCTGCGGCCAACGGCTAGACCGCGACGGTAGAATCCCCTGCCTGGGGTACAAAGTTCGCTCGCACAGTTTTGGCAGCGGAGCAGCAGGGCGACAACGTAGCGACATAGACGATATCGCATACGACCGCCAAATTAAAAAAAAGCTGAATTGTATACCCAACATAAGTAGATGGTGTTATTATTAATATATATTTTGATAACGACCAAAAAATTAATTGACTGTGCTATAAAAATTTTATACAGGATTAAATAGTTTAGGTTTAAAAATACAAAAACCAATGAAAAATCTACATTTAAATGCTAATATTGTATATATACATTTTTTAATTAAAAAAAATGACCCTAAATTAGTTGAAGAATGTTTTTTTGAAAAACTGGTAGCAGAATTTAATTTGAGCGAGATCTCAAAGTCTCATGTGTCATGGGTCATGATATATGTTGACTATGGTAGTCAAGTTGTTAATAAATAGGTTAAATAACATTTCAGTCATAGGTATCTTATTTAACATCTTACTGGTCAGAATATTCATAAAATAATTTTGTACTTACCATTATTATGCAGATTGCATTCAAAAAAATTATTGATCTTCTTGTTCGTTTTTAAAATATTACACTGTTCTTGATGTTTTTTTTTTAACTGCTCCACTTAGAGCTATTGGTGGCATAATTTATTATAGACGACGTTAAACCGTCACCCGTCAGGGTATTCAATTAACCCATTAAGTCCGAAGTATTTTTTTTTATAAATGTCGTTTTTTTTTTATATAGTTACTATAAATAATTTATTTAATAAAAAACTTAAGAACATTTTTTTTATTTATCCACTCAATTACTTACAATTTGATGTGACCGTATGGTAACGCTAGGATTTTGAGGTGATATAATTTACAATATTATAACGAAATATTTTTATTTTTTAAATAACAATTCTTTTACACGTAGTTACTTAAGTTCTTATACTTATACTAGTATGTTACGGAATGAAATATTTTGAAACATTCAATGCAGAGACCCACGTTACATTTTTCACACATCGTACGAATACTTGACGAACACCCTTCACCTGCACATCTTTTTCTTTTTTTTTCTGGGGTTGGAATGATAAGATGATTTTTCCCATCGTACCTAATGTCATCACTTATTCTATTGCATGAGACACTTGAAATCGACGTGGATAGCCTGCCGCCGACTTTAGGTTTCGTCCCATATTTTAATAGCAAATTTCGGACTATTTCACGTCTAAATTGAAGTTGTGGTAAATTTGGCTTTACTTTTCTTTGTAAGATCCAAGCATTATTCATGCATACATCTATTAACCAAGTGAAGATTGGCCACCACCACTTTTTTCCACGTATACCAGTTCTGTAAGTAGCAATGTTTTGGTCCATCAAGTCCGTTCCTCCCATATATTTGTTGTACTCTCCAATCATATGTGGTCTAGGAACTGATATTTTTCTTTTTTCTTTTTGAGAATATCTTTGTACGTAGCTTATAGGTTTCACCCCAATGCTAGAAGAAGCTGCAGTTACGACCGAATTGTCCATCCATCGTGCATAAATAATACCGTCATTTTTTTCAATAATACTTGCACATTCACCTCTTTGTTTTTTTAAGAATAATTTTTTTTTTGTTAGAGGAAAATCTTTACCAAGTCGATTTTCTCTAATAGTCGCAGTTCCAGAATAACCACGATCTCTCAGAAAACTTAATAAATTTGAACTGGTAAATAAATTATCACAAAATATACAGAAAGGTAATTGTCTTTTTTCTGGAGGTAGATTTTCTAATATATAAGGGGTGCAGTACATTTTCCAAAAACATGTTCATAATTTGGTTTACCATTTGGCAAATTTCCCTGATAAATATCAAAATTTATGAGATAGCCGTCAGCCGAATTGAGACACCACATTTTATAACCAAAGCGAATTGGCTTACCTCGAATAAATTGTTTACAACTGTGTCGACCGAAATACTTGATCATGGATTCATCATAATTATATTTTTAACCGGTACAAAATTTTCAATACAACGAGTCTTAACTTTTTCCATAATATTTCTCAATTTCCAGGCTTTATCGTTTGCATTCATTTTATTATTATCTGCGCAGTGTATAAATTTCATAATTTGAAAAAACCGATCTCTACCCATTGAATTAGAAACCAAAACATTGTGTACATCCTGATCTTGCTCCCAATAATGTCGCTTTGACGGTACTTGATTATAACCGCTCAATAGTAGTATACCAATAAAACATCTAATCTCATTACAAGTAATATTTTGATCATTACAATTTTTAAATAAAGTGTAATTTCTAGTTTCATCAACTAATAAATTTATAATTTCGTCTGTTAGAAACAATTCAAATAATTCTACGGGTGTCATATTGGATATATGGTTATAGTTTGTAGTTGGAAAACTTTGTACTCTATCATCAAAATCGCCAGTAATCCATTCGGGAATTGGTTTTTGTCTGTTTTTTACCCATTTTTCGTTCTGCATGATAAACTTATCAATATCTGTTGATACAGAAGGAATTTGGACATCTACTTTGGTTGATGGTGGAGAATTGCCCAATGTATTGAAATTCCCGATTCTGTCGTTATTTTCTAGCCTTATTTCAGCAGGTGCTAATAATTGCCGACCAGTCAAATTATCTATTGCACCGGATCCATCTTCGTCACCCGAATCTTCATCGGTAAGAATATTTACTTCAGGTGGTTCAATGTATATTTCTTCAACCCTTGTCTGAGACTCTTCGTCATCTTCAAATAAAATATCCAAAGCTTCTTGGAGAGTCAACCCATTACTATAAAAATTAAATTTATAGCCATAAAAATAATTGTTATCGTAATTGAAGAAAAATAAAGTATGTACTTTGATTAATTTACATAAAAACCTAACGTTACCACATGGTAACGCTGTAAATAACGATTATTTACGAATATAAATAAAATATGTATGTATGTAAAAATTACACTAATATATGCCCTAACATACTAAGAAAATATACTCACAGGTTTATAGCAAAAAAGTGTACCGAGTAAATAATAAAAGAACTTACCTTCCAAGAAAATCCATGGTTACGAGTACGAAAAAAACAACCAGCTATTTCAACGTATAACACATGAGTGATTGATATTGTGGAATTCTGGTTAATGACATCTCGTTCTGTTAGATATAGATAGTGTATAAACATTGATAAAACCGATATAACACTAATACATGGGGAACCACGGCTATTTTTAGAAATTATTTGTTGCGTTACCATACGGGTGTGCTAGGACATAAAAGTTAATTTAATTATATAAATGCAAATCAATATCACAACCAATTTTCACATACGCAAACAGAGTGGGTACTGCATAAACCATTAATCGACTGTAAAACACGGACTGTAGAAGATCCCGTTTTTTCTATAAGTATTATAAAAGCGAGTCCGATCACAGTTTTCCTGCATGTCGTATAACAAAAATAGACACCCAATAATTGAGACGTGTCACACACTCATACTAAGCCGATCAGAATGCGTTTTCTTTCGTATGACGCGCTTTAATCAATTTATTGCAACCAAACTATTTTTAATTTCGATTATACAGGCCGAAAAACGTTAACCTATGTGCGATAATGTTGTGTACAAAACAAAATCGATCTATTGTCCAATATTTATTAATTATTATTATAACTGTAGAGTGTAGCCAGTGTAGGGGATGGAAATGATCGTCCTTCGTTGTCAGAATGTTAAATAATAATGAAAAAACAAATTAAATATTTTAAGCATAATAATAATATAATATTCCGAACGCGCCGAACTTAGCGAGCGGCTAAAAATTGAATGAATATAATAAAGTCGGCGTTGTTGTCATGGTCGAAGCACGTCGATAACAAAATTTATATCTATCTATAAAAAATCCCTTATTATCATGGTTTTCTTCATTTTTAACAAAAAGGTGTCAAATTGTATAATATAATGATTTTTTCTCGAATCCCATATCTATTACATCCGGGGTACCACAGGGAGACCATATTTCTCCACTATTATTTCTACTATATATAAACGATATTTCTTCCGTATTAAAACATACTAAAATCTTACTTTTTGCTGATGATGCTAAGATTTTTAAAACAATTCACTCCGTATCTGATGCTTTAGCACTGCAATCTGATTTTGACGTATTTAGCGTTTGGTGCACTAAAAACGGCATGGAACTAAATATAAATAAATGTTCAATCATTTCATTCTCTCAAAAAAAAAAAACATTTTGGACTTTAATTACAATTTTTTTAATTTTTAAATTCACCGCACGTATTTAATAAAGGATCTAGGCATAATTTTTGATTCAAAAATGAATTTTAAAGAACACATCATTAAAATAAAAAATAATGCATCGTCAAAACTAGGTCTCTTAAAGAGGAGTTGTTCAAATTTTAATAATTATCTAGCCATAAAAAGTATCTATTTCTCTATTGTACGCTCGCAACTAGAATATGCTGCTCTCATTTGGTCTCCCAGTTCTTTGATTTTAAACCAAACCTTAGACTCGATTCAAAACTCTTTTTTACGCTTCTTATCATTCAAATGTAACGTCGAACGCCCATCCCACTCGAGTTATGAAGAAGTATCCGGGTTTTTTAATATTCCTACTTTAAAAAATCGTAGAAAATACCTATCTTTTCTTTTTCTTTTTAAACTATTAAATAATAAAATTCAATGCCAAGAACTACTACAAAAACTAAATTTTAGAGTAAAAACTAACTTCACGAGAAACAATGATTTATTTATTTTAAATAATACACGTACAAATTATTCTTTTTCCTCTCCGATAAATTCATTAATGTCCACTGCTAATTCCGTAAAATTGGATTTGTTTTGTTGTAATGTGGGTGACATTAAGTCAGCATTTAATGTGTAATAATTTAAAATAGGTACCTATGTTCTATTAAAATTTTATTTTTCTCTGTTTATTTCTTTTCTTTTAAGGTTTTATTAATATAAGTTATAACTATTGTATTTTATATTTTTATTTGTATATTAACACTGTTCACTGTTAACTCAGTTAAATTTTGATATTTTTAAGCACCTAGCTACGCTGTAAACTTTTCTTACACTATATTTTTGTTGTAAATATTAGCAGTATGTACTAAACCTATGTAATTATCTAATCAATTGTTCATCATATGTTTTGTTTTACTGCAATACTATAATATTAATGTAAATGGATTTATATCCGTGAATAAATAAATAAATAAATAAATAAAAATAAATAAATAAATAAAATAAAATATATAATAATAAATGGTTGTCGTCGAGGTTGGACCGACGTACAACGACTACTACTAGACAATATGAAAATATCGAATATAGATATAATAATAATAGTATATGAAATAAGTAAAATCACTACATAACAAAATAGCTGTATTTTTTTTTTTGTTTTTATATACATATAACACATATTTCAATTTTTATCATTGGGCCCCCAATTATAGGTTTGGGCCCTGGGCCCGTGTGTTCAAAACACGCAACACACCCGGTTATTGCGGCACTGATGGCAAACATTTCTAAACCTTTATGTCATCTAACTATTTAATCATTTTTAATTATATTTTTTTTTTTAAGAACTTATCTTTTCATTTGTAGACATACAGGTTATAGGTTTGTCATTCCTGAAATAAGCTAACATAGTTCTATGAGTAGTTAAAAGCCTATTCACACATTGATTTTATTTCAAGACGATCTTGTGTGTGTATAGACCAAATAATGGACATTAATTTATTATATATTATTTATCAAAGATAATGAGCACATTAGTTATCAATAATTTTACTAGGGTATGAACAAATTTCCGTAGTGCAATATTTGGGTAAGGTCATAACTACATAATAAAAAATATTAACACTTGACATGTCTAAAACCCTAGATAAATTAATAAAAATTAAATTAACATACCTACATTAACTACTCTTGATTACAAAATATTTAAAGGGCTATAGAAGTGTTATACAGGTATTGTACAACTTTTTTATATTTATTTTTACTAATTCTTTAAATATTACATGAAGATAACATATTCATATCAGAAAAATATTAAATATACCAATTTAAGTTATTAATAACTCCATATTCCTACGTAGGTATGGGGAATAGTAAATCAATAACTTAACCTTATTATTTATACCTAAAATTAATTATGAATGTTTTCATCCACAAATTTTACAACCGTAGAAATAGTTAGACTTTATTTTTCACACTGTTTCAATTTTTTTTTGTATCTAAAAGCAATTATAAATAACATCAAATTATTCTTAGGATCGATTTATTTTATAAAAATAAAAATTTTATACATACCCACTTAATTAATTTGGTAGTCTATTTAAAGAGATTTAAAGATAAATACTGTGTATGTACTGACACTATACATATCAAATTGTATGAATTTGTATTTGCTGATCAAATTAAGTAGTTTACTTTAATTAATTAAATTAATTAATTCTGCAACTGAAACAAAATTAAATATTTTACTCATGGTTATTATTTATCAATAATAATGAATCAATAGACTAAATGAATTTCCAATTTATTAATTTTAGAATAAACTTACCAAAAATTTAAACAATTTAAGTGGTCACCAAATTATGAAATCTAATTCATAAACATAATAATGCTGATCAGAGAGAAGCACATATATTTTTAATTAAATTGTTAATTAAAATATAACATTCAAATATTAACAAAAAATATGAATGAAATAACCGGTATAACTTTATATTTTAAATTTAAATTAATATACATAGTTTAGTATTTACTTAAAATATATTTCGTAGTTAAACTTTTAAACTTGGATGAATAATAATTAAATGTTTGCATTCAAAAATAAGAATATGGGATAATAGTAATTACAATAATATTATATTAACACATGTTTTTAGAAGAAGCATAGATAATATATAACACAGATATGTACAATCGGTGGCTGGCTGTTTCCGAAAATGATATTTGTATTCCGTGGCGGTTACCAACTTGAGGTAGTGTTGCACAGCAAGTTGAGGGGTATTTTCGTTTTTTTTGTCCGAACGCAGAGGATCACTGTAAATAATGTAAGGGCAGACTGCAAAATCTCTCAAAATGTATTTTTGTATAAATTGTTCATAATATTTTATCAGTATTCGTACAGAGTAATAATATGGATAGTCATTATCTTCAGATAAAAATGTCATCTCGACTACTGGTTTTTATTTTCGGTTTTGATTAAATTCACACTAGCTGTTGAATGGTTATTTAAACGTTCATAAGTCGCAAATGGATTACTCAAATTAAATATTGTAAACGCTAAGACTATTTTTTTCATTATCTATGTTTATAAATTGGCTATTTTGATTTTTTTGTTTTCTGTATAAAAAAAAAAAAAATAATAAATAAATAAGTTCATATTATACGTGTAGTATAAACGTCTATAAATTATTATATGAAAAAAAAAAAGAAAAAATATTGATTAAAATACAAGTTATTCCATTTTTCATATGTTTCTGTGATACTTATTCTTAAAAATAAAATATAGTGTATTATTATTTATTAATAATTAAAAGTACATTTTATATTCCTAATATATTTTAAAAATTGAAAAAATCGATATTTATGTATAAAAATAAAAACTACGAATAAATTATTATTGATCATTATATTATATAGTTAAATGTTAATAAATAAAAATTAATAGTGTAATTGTATGCAATACTTCTTATTGTCTCAAGGGTTCTTCTGTTTTATTTATCATTAAGAATAGTTTGAATTTGGTTTTTACGTTTTACGTACTTTGAATTTTGTTTTGGCCTTGCTTGTCCGGATAAAATAATTTGTATTTGCCCTGGAATCAAAATGTATTAATAAATAAATTATATTTTATTGTAATATTAGTAGACAATTTTTATTCGTGAACTTATATTACCCACAACGTGTTGTTGCTCTTTTCTCATTTCCTCAATTATACAATATACCCCAACGTGATCAGCTCCTACTAATACTTTCCATCTTATGTGCCATGCTTCGACTTTGTTTTTTGTCCTTGGAATAATGTTTTCATGATTGAAATGTATTAACCAAAATTATGGTGGAAGCAATTGCTCATATCGAGATACTATTCCATTTCTAAATTTCCTTCATAGTTTTCCATGCACGTAATTTTCTTCAAAGTAATTTTGAATGTCATAGGGTAAAGAATCTTTCAATTGATCAAAGCATTAGGTATATCTATGGGTGTAAAAATACAAGTGACCACATACATCGAAGTTGTAAACTAAATTCTTCATTTTATCCATATTTAGTAGCCGGATACTAGACTGGATTTTTCATCAAATATTATGGCCTAAATGAAAAAACACCCTTTTGTTGGCATTCTGGAAATACTTTACATGCAGCATTAACTGCAGCTTTTTTCGAAATCAGTTAAAATACATTTTGGTGAAACATCGAAACCGAAATCATCACAAATTAGTATTAGGTCTTCGAATAAACGTTCGTAACAACATTGTTGTTTACTGGTCATTAAAACATATACGAATGGCAAAATTCTAGAATTATTTCCACCAATAGGTGTATGTATAATGTACATTTGTAAAAATATACTTGGCACATTTTAAATGTACCATCCATAACCCAATAATTGACATTGACAAGTTTTGATATTTCATCTTTAGTAGTGTTATGGGCTACGAGATATCAAGGCTAAGTTAGTATGACCATGCCTCGTGTCGAGGGAGATACATATGTTACTATGACCATGAAACGTGTCGGGATAGTAAGTGCACCAATTTTTATATTGCAATAAGAATGCAATTATGAGTGTGGTCACCCAGTCTTTGAAAACGCATCTTTACATTATAATAATAATAGTGTTATTGCACATTATCAAATTCGGGTCCAAATTTTCAACAACAGCTACAAGGAAACCTGGTTTCACCCAGAAGGCTACGATTTGACGCAAACAAGAGACGCACCACAATATATAAGGGAGCCCGAAGACTAGCAACGGCAGATGTACCAAAGCTATCAACACCTGAGCACTTTCACGACACTCGGCCACTTATTGTATTAGGTACAGGTGTTTTGTTTATACGTAATAAAAACATTATTCGTTATTTATTTGTAACTTTCATTCAAAATAACAATTTGGATTCAACTCTGATGGGAGCGCGTAATAAAGCCGAAAATATTTTAATCGAACCGTAATTTTGCCGAAAAATAATTTAGCCGACAAATATATCATCCGACCCTTATATTATCAGAACCGTAAATTAACCGATAAATAATATGTCCGAACTGTATTTTAGCCAAACCGTATTTTAGCCGAACCGTATTTGAGCCGACAGTATTTTAGCCGAAACGTATTTGAACCGACAGTATTTTAGCCGAAACGTATTTGAACCGACAGTATTTTAGCCGAACCGTAATTTAGCTGACACAAATTTCGTCCGAACCGTAGGTATTTGAGCTGAGGGATGGGTACAGTTCAGCCCAGTGAAAAGGAATTATAGGTTACCTCAAAATACAAAAATTCAAATTATTACCAACTATCCGACTTTGTAAACAGTTCCACTACGATTTTTGAGTATTAGAATTCCTCAGCCTGGTCCCCAGAACCAGATACATTATTTATCCGTCCGTTAAAATTTCAAATAGTAAATAACCCGCCAATAGCCGCTAATAACTTTAAGTCATTTTACGTTTGTCGCTCCTATTTGGAACTTGGAAGTTGGTACTTTGTTCAGCATCTTAACGTAAGTAAAACTTATATTTTTTAATTTTTACCTTTATAGTAAGTTCTTAGATGAATTGTTTGTATTACACCCAGTGTTGGGAAAAGATGACCAAATAATCATCTGGATAAGATAACAGATAAGTCATTCAATATTTATCTAGATAAGATAATATATAACCACTATGTTGCGCCGTTACCGATCCTACGACGATCGGCGGTTGTCGGCAACGACTCGCATGTGCTATCGTAGACAGGAGCGGAGTGGGTTACCCCAAGTATACAATAATAACAATAATATTTTTAAGTAACAAAGTCTTTGATATATGATATGACAAGTTAGAAAATATATATAAACAATGAGCCCAAATAAATTAAATATTAATAAGTATAACGGACCTAATATAGGGCGCCCCGGGGTCGATTGACAATAATTAATATATAAATAATAATAACACCAAAATATAATATACAATAATAGAATATTAAAAAAAATACAAAACAATAATGGTAGATAGGTACAACCAAATAATAATAAAAAGTACGACCTGGTTTACACAATTGGTCGGATGACACACGTGGTCTTGGCACAGTTGATCGGCGGCCTGATGGTGCAAGCAACAGCAATCGATTCCGCTCACGCCAACAATAACGTATCCGGACAACAACCACACTGTGGGGTGCAAAGATGGACCACACGACTCAGTGCGACGGCACAAAAGGAAAGGCACACAAAAAAAATGACGGTGGGCGGACAGCGACGTATGTCAAGCCCAACCGTTCGGAGAAGACAGCAAAGGTGTCACCCGTCGGTCAACGGTCTGGCTAGCGGCAGACGAACTGTCGCCGGACACTGGAGGGGGGAACTTGCTGGGCGCCTCCATCCCGCTACACCGTGGTGTCCGAACCGAATAGTTAATAGATAGGTAGATAATATTCGTCGTTCCGCGTTCGAACACACTAATTTTTTTATCTAGATAAAGATAAAAATAAATAAAATTTTATCTGTATAATAAACAGATAATTTTTTTTTAAACTAAATTAATTAATTTATAAACAGTAAATTTGATTAATACACAATATGTATACCTATCGTATTACCTATACACCCTGCATAAGCCTAAAAACAATAGTTATTTCTTCTTCAGACATTTAATAAAGTAATATTTTTATTTGAACATTAGTAATAACAAATTATAATATATAATAATACATAGCAATTAATAATAGTTAATAAAGACAACTTTAATATTATGTCATTTTTTGACTTGACACTATTTGAAAATAATTATTTTTTATAAATCAATTTTGATCTACAACATAACAACATTTGAAATGTATCATCACTGAGTCTACTGCGTCTAGGTGTTAACACTTGAACAGCTTTACTGAATAGCCGCTCTACGGCTGCCGAAGATGGAATGGTGGTGTTATATTTTAAAAATACTTCTTTAATTACTGGAAAATCATTTAAAATGTCAATATTTTTTTTTTCAAATTCAAGAAAGATAATGCTTGCAAATTTGCTAAATTTGAATTTCTTGATTCGGATTCAGATGTGCTGGTAAAATCATTGTCATTGCAAATACTATTGAAAAAATCATCATCACTGTCATCCTTATCAGACTGTGTAACAGTCAAATTTGTTGATTTGGTTTCGGTATTTATTCTTAGCAACATTCAGTTATAAATAGGTTCTTACATAAATTCATATACCTAAGTGGTACCCAACTTAACTTGAATTTGGGATGACTTATAGATGCCATAATAAAGTCTTTACTTTCTGGACGACTTAAATCCAATATATAATTAAAACGAGTTTCAATAGCTTGAATAATAGCAAAGCTTAAAGGTTTACAATATTTCAAATCTGTAAAAGATATTAACAAACGCCTTAGAACTAAAATAGTTGGAGCTACATACCCCAAAAAACTATTGTTTTCACCTTGTAACTTATCTAGTGATATAGCTAATGGTTCCATGACTTGACAATACTCTTCCAAAAAAGTCCATTCATTTATTTTTATTTTATTAAATGCAAATCATCAAATGCCTTAGTCAACTGTTGTTTATACTTCAAAACTTTTAGGCTAGAGTCATACAAAGAATTCCAACGAGTTACTACAGGAATAGGAAATTTACAGCCACACTTTTCTAAATTTTGTCTGAAGCAACTGTGCTTCTACTAATGAGTGTCCAAAAACTAAACAATTTTTTGAATGTTGATTCAGATATCTTAATGTAACTTGCATCTTTAATTTTCTTTACATCAGTTGTTGATATTAAATTTAGAGTATGTGCACAACACCTTATATGTGGGGGTAAACAAAATGAATCGTCTATATTTTGATCCTCAGAATTGGTAAATATTTGATCAATATCTACCACAGTTATATTTTCAGTTTCCACATCTGAATCCTCGTAGGGTGAACTATCTTCGGTTAAATCACTTATGCTTAAAGTAGTTGACTGAGTTGATTTTATGCTTGTTGAAAAAGTTCTAAAAGCTTTTGCAAAATTACTTGCATTATCTGTAACTGTATGACTTATTTTTGAGTAGTGAATATTATATTCTTGTGTCATACATGTCATTGTTTCAATGATATTTAAGTAAGTGTGACTTCCGATTATACGCTTACAGCCCAAAACAAATGATTTTCTTTCATAAGTTATAGGATCAATTAAATGACAAGTCATTCCTGAAAAATTATAAAATATTACAATTTAAAGAATATTTCAAACATATAAATGATTGTTACTAAACTAACTATTTTTAAATTGATAAACTACTCATTTTCAAAATAGTTTCTTTGTTTTAAAGTGCCAGATTTTAAATAAAATTCTGGTACATAAATGTGATTATTAATGTACCTAGATGTATATTTTTTGAATATTTGGAATTTATAAATTTATATATTCTATATTTATGTACTACAGTTATGAACTTATGAGTGATATATAAAAATATTTATATTATTATCTTGTTTGTAAAAATAAATCAGTATGGTAAAAATTGTTTTAAAATGTATATAGGGGGTTTTTAAATATTTTAAATGATAGAATAAACTAATTAAAAACATGAACTAGAAAAACTTAAAGTTAGTGTTAAAATTAGTAAGGACTTATGATGTTGATGAACTAAAAATTAAATAAATATGTATGTAATTTTCTTAATATGTATGAAAAAAATATAGAAATATTGACACAAATTATTCAATAAATTTAGAAAAAATTTTATTTATAAACAGTATAGGTATACCTTAGCCTAATAAAAGTTTGAAAATTATAAGAATAATTGATAACAATAATTTAAATCATACCTAGATAACTTTTATTATTGCCACTCCATATGTCTGCTGTTGTACAAATGAATTTTGATTTTGAAATCAAATCTGATAGGTAACATAGAAACATATGAATTGTAACTATTTTTCAAATGTTGCAATATTTGTTTTCTATTTGGAATAATGGATTCGTCGTTTTGAATGAGTGAGTCCCAAAATTAGTTTTTTAAAACTACGTTTCTCGACAGTCACCAATGGTCGCATTTCACATACAATATATTCAAAAACAAGATCATTTACCTGTTAAAAAAATGTTAGTAATAATTAATAAACAAATAAAATTTTAATAAAATAAAATAAATATTTTAATAAGAACAAATGATGTATTATAAATAATTATTAATTATCCAAACATCTACATTATTAATTATAAATTCCAATTAATTTTTAATAATCAATCTATAACTATAGACTAACAAATTATAATATAGTAAAAGAGCCTATTTCACAAAATGTTTTGTGTTATAATATTATATTTATCATTTTTTCACATTAATTATTGATCTTTTGTGATTAGTTTTAAATAAAATGTTTAAACACAATTAACATGCCTAATATAGTTTAGTAAATAAAAAAAAAATAAAATATATTGGATAAGTATATTATAAACCTTATAATAATGTAAATACTTTAAATATAAAATATACATTTTCAACTACAAAGCACTATAAGTTATAAGTATAATGTTTATAATATACGTTTGATAAATTAAAACATGTATAGTTCCCTAATTATACATAGGTTCTTGGATAATGGATTATATTATTACAGTAATACAAATCATACCTATATTATTAATCAAAATACAAGCTGATACTTAATTAAAACGTAGGGGTGCAGGTATAATAATTATAGTAGGTACTAGGTACCTAGAGATTATGCAAATTATTATTGAATGTTAAGAATTATTTTAAAATTATAGTATTTTAGACCTTAACAGTCTCATAGGTAATCATAATAAATAGTGTTCATTTGTAAGAACATACCTAGCTAAGAATATCTTAATAAAATATTATATACCTCTTGTTTTGAACAAATTTTGTTTGGTCCTGAATGGAACAATTTTGTTTGTTTTAAAGTGTCTTTTTTTGAATTACCAGACATCTTCAAGATTTGTACTCCTTAACTTGACTCATTATACTTGAATGTAATAACTAAAAAAAAATTACATGAATTAAAAAAACCATAATTAATATTTTGTAAGCTGTAAATTATATATTATGTAGTATAAATCAATATATTTGAATGTTTTTATCTTAACTTTTTATACTACAAACATATACCCACTACTGTCTTATAGAAAAATGTTAAGCTAAAGTTGCTGCATAAAATCAAAAATCAATATATAAAAATATAAAATAAAAATGTAATTTTTTACAAGTGGGGCGATCGCCAATCGCCATACACAATATACCTACTTCTCTTTAAAAAATGGTAGGTGTCAGGTGAGTTATCACTAGTCACAGAAAAAATATTAAAATTATATTAGGTTTAAGTATGCTCTCAGGGTTTGGCAATATTAGCTTATGGAAATAACTATCAATTTAAAGTAAGATAGATAATTTATTATATATCTTTATTTTATGTATGGGTTTTAAATTTCAATATATAACTTATATTGAAATGTTAGTGTGTAGGTGGGTATGAGGTTGGTTTAACCCTACCTGTTGTAAACTAGTATTAATTTACTAAAATAACGATTTTAAGAACAAAATTAATGTAAATGGTAGTAAAAGTAAAAATTAATTTAATTTATAGAATTTAATTTCAGAATTACAGTGAAAAACCAGTTAACAAAGCTTTTTTTATAAGAAAAATAGATTTATAAATTGGCAAAACAGTAAGTATTTCTTAAAAAGTAGCTAGGTAAGAAGAATTATTTTTTTTTGTATTAGATATGAGGTACCTAATACCTATGTCCTACATTATTTTTATACCCATCTCTTCAAAATTGCCAATTAAAAAATATATATTAATATGGTTTGAAAAACAAATATGAATAGCTACTAGGTAGTAGGGACTTGTAGGGTATATTATTCCAAGAAATTTATGTAACTACCTAAAAGTTAAAACATTGACTTTTCACCTAGTCCCTTATGTATGGCATATTATAATACTTACTTTATAGTGACTTAATAAGTTTCCAGTAGAGTTGTAATAAGCAATAATTTTCTTCGAGCACAAATGACAAGTAGCAAATATTTTTGTTCCTTCGACAGATATGATTTTGTAATATTTGCCATCTAGCAAGTAATTTTGTACTTTATTTTCGGTAGATTCCATTTCACTTGATTGAAACGGTCCAGCGACATTATCTCCATTGTCTATTTCAGATTCATC
The DNA here is from genome assembly GCF_020184175.1 of Aphis gossypii. Classification (NCBI taxonomy): domain Eukaryota; kingdom Metazoa; phylum Arthropoda; class Insecta; order Hemiptera; family Aphididae; genus Aphis; species Aphis gossypii. Next base: position 41,640 of record NW_026083015.1, read on the forward strand.
TATGGTATTGTCCTCGTGTTTTCTTTATTTAAATATTTGTCATTTCAAATATAACTATGTAAATCGTCACACTTAAAGGTAACTCGTCAGTCGTCAACTACCATAGTTAAATATACAAGGATATTCATCACTTTACTATCACAAACTGATTAATATGTAATTATAGAACAATATACGAAAAACAACTCGGAGCACGCAACCAGTGCACGTGAAAAATGTTGTATATGTGATGATTACAACAGATACAACAACGATATAACAATAATATCATAATGATCCATCTAACTTCTACCGACGATAGACACAGAAATTGTGGAATAGTATTAAAATATTTAAATTATTTTATATAATAATACGTAATTTACGATTTAGAAAAATTTTACTGATAAAAATTAATAACAAATATTATATTATCATATAATTTTCATTACCATTCGTAATAAATGCAGTTGTTGGGTTACTTTTACTATTCAGTACTAACGACTAAAAACTATTTATAAATAATATGGTTATTTCTGTTGTGCGGCATGCCGGCATGAAGTTACCCGGTTATCGCCAGATAAGGCCCGCCAGTTACACGAAAGCAAACTAATTTTAGTTATATAATATTATCATTTTAATAATTGGAATATAAAATCAAAAAATTAAAATTAAAATCTCAAATTATAAAATTATTAATACAATTTTATTTCATTATTAATAATGCAATATTAATTACGTGGAACTCAGTATATATATAGTTACCCTAGAATTTAAAATTTTTAAAAATTATTAATTTAAGTATATTTTATTTAGATAAATTGACACAGATAACCATTAAATTCATCTAGATAAGATATATAACCACTTATAGTGTTGTAGACAATATTAACTAAATAATAAATATTAATAAAAATGATTTTATTATAGAAACACTTTTGTAATTAAATATTAGAAAACATTATATTAAAATTAATAAGTAGTAACGATACAAAAAACGCGGACGCCGACAAAAGACAAAACTGAGTACAAAACATACAGTGTTGCCAAGATACATAATTGTCCCTACAGTACTCCCCGTCCAGAGACGGAGTCGTAGGATAACATGGTTGATAAAGTTTTAACATGATAATGATAATAATCTGATAAATAATAAAAAAAAATATATACATACAAATGAAACAATATTTTGATTATAAGTTATAACATAACACGAAAATTATAAATTTTATTATATTTGGAATGACACAGTAAGCTTACTCTTCTTATTCTGGTTAACTATTTCCATAGCATAGGAATGATCGTGCTGAGTATCATCTTCATACGCCATGAATGCAGGTTTCAAACGATCAATGGATATGACTGTCGGCTTACCTTTAATATCCACTTTGTAATACTTGTCCATCCGTTCTAATACCATAAATGGACCATCATAGGGCATCTGGAGGGGTTTCTTCACTGCATCAACTCGAACGAAGACATGAGATGTTTTTTGTAGTTCTGTTGATACAAATGTGCTCCTTGTAGATTTGTGTGAAACGTCTACAGGTTTGATTTTCTCAAATTTTTGTTTTAAATGTGACACGAACGTATCTTCATCAGGTGTATTGATGTTACTTGTGAAAAATTCACCTGAAATCCGTAGTGATGTACCATATACTAAGTATGCGGCTGACACGTTAGTATCTTTTATTGCACACCGTAATCCTAATAGTACTGGTGTAAGTACTGCTACCCAATCAGATTTTGCATGTGCCTTTATGGATTGTTTGAGAGTTCTATGGAATCGTTCAATTTTTCCATTTGATTGAGGATGGTAAGGCGTTGTCCTGATTCTATAAATTCCCAAAAGATTTGTCAGTGATGCAAATAGCTTACTCTCAAATTGTCTGCCTTGATCTGTAACAATTTTTTCAGGTGCCCCAAAGCGAGCAACCCAACCAGAGTAGAATGCTTCTGCAATCGTTTCTGCTTTTACGTCTGGTATTGGGTAGACTTCTGGCCATGATGTATATCTGTCGATACAAGTAAGACAGTATGTATTACCCTTTACTGGCGGAAGCGGACCGATTATGTCTATATGGACTTGTTGAAAACATGCATCCGGTATGTCAAAATGTTGCACTGGACTCTTTGTGTGTCGTGAGATCTTTGCTTGTTGGCACTGAATGCACTGTTTTGCCCATTTCGTACAATCTTTTTTGATTCCCGGCCAAACAAAACGTTCTGTTACCATTTTAGTTGTGCCCCTTTGTCCTGGGTGTGCTAGTTCATGTACAGATTTAAATATTGTACGCCTGAAATTTATAGGTATGTATGGTCGGACATTATTTGTTGAAGTATCACAATAAATAAATGATGTTCCAGATCCGTATTTCAATTTTTTTAATTTCAAATTGGTAGTGCTATCTGCTTCAAGTAGGTGTTTGAGTTGTTCATCTGCTCCTTGATGTTCTTGTAATTTATTATAATCTATTGAACCTGGAAATTCAACTGCTTCAATTCTAGATAAAAAATCAGCTGGAATATTACTTTTTCCATTAATGTATTGAATATCAGTGGTGAATTGTCCAATAAAATCTAGTTGACGCACTTGTCTAGGTGTTGCTTTATTGTTCTTTTGACAAAATGAAAATATAAGAGGTTTGTGGTCTGTAAATATTGTAAAAGGTCTACCTTCTAACAAATGTCTGAACTGTTTAACACCCAAATATATAGAAAGTAACTCTCTATCATAAGTGCTATATTTTTGTTGTGTATCTGAAAGTTTTTTTGAAAAATATGATATTGGTCTCCAATTATTTTCATCATCTTCTTTCTGTTGAAGTACTCCTCCAATTGCATAATTTGATGCATCAACTACTAATGCAATGGTAGAATTGGTACGTGGGTGTGTTAATGTTGCTGCATTAATTAGATTATCTTTACATAATAAAAATGATTGAATAGCTTCTTTACTCCAATTAATTGTTGTCTTATCATTTTTCTTGGATTGTTTTAAATAATCGTTCAGTACCACTTGATTTTTGGCTGCATTTGGTAAGAAACGACGGTAAAAATTTAACATGCCCAAAAATCGTCGAAGCTCCTTGACGGTCTTTGGTCTATCATATTCTTGAATTGCTTTTACCCTTTCTGCTGCAGGTGTAGTACCGTCCATAGTAATGTCAAACCCTAGGAAACGCACCTTATTTTGGCCAAAAACACTTTTTTGAACATTAATATTTAAATTAAATTTAGAAAGTTGTTCAAATACCTTTCGTAAATGTACCTTATGTTGTTCCAAATTGTCTGATGCTATTAGGATGTCATCTATGTATACAAAGCAGAATTCAAAACCCATAAAAACTTCGTTCACAAAACGTTGGAATGTTTGGGCTGCGTTTTTGAGCCCAAATGGCATTCGCACAAATTCAAATAGAACAAAAGGTGTTGTTATTGCTGTCTTTTGTATGTCGTCAGCATTCACAGGTATTTGGTGATAAGCACGCTCTAAATCTAGAGTAGAAAATATTTTCTTACCAGCAAGTAAGTGATTGAAGTCTTGAACATGTGGAATAGGATAACGATCCGGTGTGGTAATACCATTTAAGCGTCTATAATCACCGCAGGGTCTCCATTCTTGGTTACTCTTTTGTACCATTTGTAATGGTGATGCCCAAGGACTATTGGATGGTCTGCAAATTCCCAAATTCATCATATTCTGGAATTGCTTCTTAGCTGCCAATAGTTTGTCTGGGGATAGCCTTATAGGTTTTTCAAATACAGGGGGGCCTTGTGTTTCAATAAAATGTGATGTTTGATGTGTGGCTGTAGCTGTATATGCTTGTGGTATAGTCAGTGTAGGAAACTCATGTAAAATGTCAGCAAAGTTATGATTGTCAGCATATGTTCTAATTGAACATACAACTGCATTTGATTGTATACCTATTGTTGATAACTTGGTAGTATTGTCAATTAATCTATGATTGCGAATATCAACTAAAAGGTTGAATTTGTGTAAAAAATCAGCACCTATAATTGCCTTTTCAGTGTCAGCTAATATAAAAGACCACTGAAATAAACGTCGAAGGATAAGATTAATTGTTAATGTTCGTTCACCATAGGTATTTATTGTTGTGTTGTTTGCTGCAAATAATTTAAGATTATTAGTTTGTTTATTTTTGTGTTTACAAGGCAATATGGAAACATCAGATCCTGTATCAATTAAAAATTGTATATGAGAATCGTTGTCCTTGATCATAAGCCTTTTGCTGTTTGTTAGATTGTGATTTGATTGTTGTGTGGTTTGGCAGCTTTTTAAACCGATATCCGAGGCTGCCGTCTTGGATCGGTCTATCAGTTTCCCTCGTGTTGATTACCTTTAGAGGTAGTATACTCACAAGGATCTACACACTTCCTGGCTTTTTTACCAAAATTATCATGGTAAAAACAATAACCGTTTTCGCCCATCCTCCATCTTCCATATCTTGCGCGTGAAACTGAACGTGATCGCGATGTTTTACTTGTGTTTAATGAACGGGATCGGTTGTCGTTTCGGTTGGCGGCGATTTTTAATTCGTTCACTTCTTTTACTAATGTTTTTAATATCTCTGTTGTTGACTCAAACTGTATTAACAATCATTCGTTGTTGGTCGATCTCAGAAATCTTGTCGGCAAGTCTGGCAAGCTCTTCAATTGTCCCAGTACTCATTGTTAGACAAGATTGTGTAGTTACCGGTAGTTGTTGTAACCATAAGGTTTTGAGTAGTTGCGTGCTACATGCCATTCCTCCCAGTCTTTGCATTTCGTTTAGCAGCATTGACGGTCTCTTATCGCCTAAACGCATGTCTCCTAGAAGTCTGCGTAATTTTGATTCTTGACTATCGGTAAATAATTCGATGAGTCGATTTTTCAAAGTATTATATCTGTCGGTATCCGGGGTTTTTTGAATGATGTCAGACACCTGTGATAATATTTCAGTGTCAACTGCACCTACTATATGGTTATATTTTGTCAAATCGTTCGTAATTCCACCTAAATGGAATTGTGCCTCTACCTGTGCAAACCATATTGCCGGGTCGCTCTTCCAAAATGGCGGCACTTTGACAGTAACACGATTAACGGTCGCAAAGGCTGGATAGTCGTTCGGGGGTAACGAATTGTTTGTGTCGGCGTTCGTATTTTCGTTTGCCATAATGTTCTTTGCCGAGGTCACCAATTATAGTGTTGTAGACAATATTAACTAAATAATAAATATTAATAAAAATGATTTTATTATAGAAACACTTTTGTAATTAAATATTAGAAAACATTATATTAAAATTAATAAGTAGTAACGATACAAAAAACGCGGACGCCGACAAAAGACAAAACTGAGTACAAAACATACAGTGTTGCCAAGATACATAATTGTCCCTACACACTCATTTTTTTATCTAGATAAGATAATTAAATGAATAATATTATCTAGATAATTTATCTAGATAAAATTATCTAGATAATTCCCAACACTGATTACACCTTAATACTTATTAGATTTAAAATATTTATTCATAGCATGTGAACTATACTAATTAATCATTTTTTCGACTAGGAAGTACTACCTACATTTAAGTTTTTACTCATTGACATAACTATAGACCCAAATACTACATTTTTATAAAAAAATTTTCAACATAATTATTTAGGTATTTATATTTTGTACATAAACAGCTTATATATCATTATACTTATAAAGTTAATAATTTCCTTATTCTTACAATATAAATAATATAATACTTTACAGTTTACATGTTACAAATAAGTAATAACACACTTTCAATTTCCATTAGGTATTTAATTTAAAATTAACCCTCTTAACTTATATAATGACCTTAGCATAACCTTAAACATTAGATACATTGTCATTCTATTATTTTAAATCAAAAATGTTTTTTTATGCTCTGTTGCTGATTATCTTTTTACTTATATTCTTTAAAATGTATTAACCAACATTGCTATATAGGTATATTAATTCATATTGTTATTATATTGTTTAGGCATTTCACAATTCTGCAGATTGATTGTTACAAGGTTTAAAATATTCTAATTTTCTATAACTACAGATTTGAAAATACTGAATGCTGCTTACGAAAATCTTCCAAGTATATTGAATGCAGTAAAAACTATGAACCTTGTTTGTGATGGTCATTAGTTGGTGATGGCTATTTTGGAGACTCATCCTGTAATACTTAACTTAACCATAACTTTTGTCTTTTGTATTAAACTGTTACACATATTTTAATGAATATTTTATTTATTGGTCAAGCCTATTCATTCTGAAAAAATGGGATTATTATAAATGCACTTATCAGGCAAATAAAACAGTGAATGTGTGTTAATATCATACATATCTATACATGTACTGCAGTTATTCTGTTAGAAAATTGAAAATTTCATGTCATTTGTGCTGGAAGAATGTGAAATATTGCTAATTTTTGGTAAGTTGGATCAAATAACTTAAAACTTTTCTTAATTAATTATTCATAAATTATTAACTGTGGAAGACACTGAAAATAATATTAATAATTAATTTCTATTTTGATAATCTAAATTATGTATGTGTTTTAACTAAAATAATTGTGTTATGTTTTTTATGTTTATGTTATTGTTAGGTATTGTATGTTTAACATAATCAACAGTGTAACATAAATTCTTAAGGACAAAATTAGTAAGTTTCAACAATATTTATATTTAAATAAAATTTAAATTTAATAAATATTTTTTTCTATTTGCTCTACCTATTTATTATTACTTTTACTAGCTTAACCTGGTATACAATTTAATTAATACCATTATAGAGATTAGCTTAAATAGGAGTTGTGTGACAGAGGCGTAGCCAGGATTTTTTATGGGGAGGGCTAAACACTTTTAACTTGAGTTATTGAAAATCAAAAACAAAAAAAAAAAAAATTAATAGACACTTTTAATAATACTTTTTTAACTCAAATATTCTATTATACAAGTATACAACTAATAACAAGAAATATATTAGTAAAATTTTTAAGAAAATGTTCATTATTTAAGTTTAAATATTTCAAAACAATAGGAAAAATATACAGCCAATGGGGAAAGGTTATAGCCCCTTTAGCCCCCCTTTGGCTACCCCACTGTTGTGTGGTGAATGTTTGTGCTTTGTTAATGGTGTACCTGTCACCTTGCTTTTTGTTAAATTTTGTTAAAAAGTATCTTTAGCACGGCAAATAATTGTTTTAAATTATCATTATTGTCAACAATATTATATTTTTAATAATAAATAATTATATTTTAAACGAAAAACTGGCTATTGTAGAAAATCAGTTATTTGTAAAATTTCAACGGAGCATCAATAACCATCAATAACCTCACCATAATTGTTTGAATAAACATAATTGCTGTTTTAATTGTGGTTGAATAATTTGAACTGTATGTATTTATTTTTTTAGATAAAAGATGGCCCTTCCAGATCTGAAAGAGAAAGTACAACAAGGACTTTTGCAGAATCTGTACAGCAACTGAACAGAAACGGTAATCTATTGTTGTTTTTGAAGAGGACTGGTTATCGAAATGATGGATATGTTCAACAACACATTGGAGCTTATCCATAAGTATATTGTAAACATTTTATATTAAATTTTCTACTTGTCCACTTACGAAAAATAAATAAGCCATGTCATTAATTGTACTTATCGTTGTAGGAGGTCTGTTATTGTTGAGTCCAGATCATTTAAAATGTCTTTATATAATTACCTTAAGATCAACTTACTACAGGTTATATATGTTTTATAAAATAAATTGATTACTTTTTATAGAGAACATTGGTATTTCTCAAATATTTTTATTTAATTAATTAATTTAGACAAGCGGAGTAGTGGACAAACATTTTGCGGGGTAACCACGTACCACTCCACTCCGCGCAACTAAACTTTAAATACGTATAACTCATAAACTACTCACCCTAAATTCGATTCTTATGTTTACGTGAGCACGCCTATGACTGTACTATAAACCCAACTTTTGTTGGCCACCATATGAATTAGCTCTGGTAATTGAAGGGCTTTTGTAAAAAAAAGTTAACTAAATTCTAAGTCCACGGTATTATTTTTCATCATGTTAATAATAGAAACATTTAACTGTAATAGTTTTAGTATCCATTAATCATGGAATAAAACGGTTTTTTTATCAGCCCTGAACAATTTCAAAAAATGGATTAACCTTGTTGTTTTTCCAAGCCCTTCAATTTCAATATGATTATTATAAGGCACCTATATCTACAACCATCGATATTTCCATATAGGTAGTAGGTATCTCGTACCTACCTATCTATTTAGTAGGTATTATTTTTAGATTCTGAACGAAGTGATGAATGTATTGATTTTACAATGATGTGTGTTTTTTTTTTTTTTTTGTGTCTGTCACCACGTTTTGGAGCAGTAAAAGTGCTACGATTTTAAAAAGGTGGACCCTGTTCCTGATAGGAAGGTGAATCTAGTTGGTACTTTGGGGGGTCAAAAGTAAAAAATTTCCAATAGTTTTCAAAAGCGTCAGAATAAACCCTAAAAAAGTAACAGAAAAACGGGAATTTTTACGCAAAACCAGTTTTTGACCAAATCGACTTTTCCATATGGTTGTAAATAAAAACTAATCACTGTAAATACTTGAAATTTTCACCAAAGGTTTATGTCAGTGTTATCTATATACAGTTTAATTTTCAAAAAAATTTGACTTTTTTGAGTTATCTATAGACGATAGAAATTTTCGATTTTTATGAGAATTTTTTTTTGTAGTGTCGATAAAAAAATTTTGGATTACCAAAAACACTTGAAAAATTAATACAAGGTTCCTTATGAGTTGTTCTTATTGTAGCTAAAAAAAATTAAAAATTTTAGTCACATTTTTTTTATAAGCGTTTATAGTTCAATTTTTTACAAAATCTGTCGAAAACGCGAAAATTTGCAAGTAATTTTGAAGTTGAAAAATCATAAAATTTTTTGTGTTAATAACTAAGGATTAAAAATACAACACTTAGTTTTCCATAAGTTTTCCTTCAAGTATCTATAGAGAAAACTCGAAGCATTATTATAGGAAAAATATTAAGCGCGTTTGAATTTTAAATTTTTACGAAATAGCGTAACGATAACGATTTATCCTCAAACGATTTTAAATATTTGTTATTATTTAAAAAGTTAAATCAGAGTGCCGATACACCTGAAATCTTTGTTCATTTCAGGAATTTTCCATTGTCCCTGTTACCTATTTTCGTTTTTAAATGTCCGAGCGAGTGCAGTTGTCGGTGCAACAAAAATGCATTTTTTAAGCGTGCTCTCTATACGGGTTGGTGTTACATAGTAAAACGAGGTATATTTTCGTTTGTGTTTAGGTATTTCACAGTTAATATGATTTTCGTTATCGAACGTACAAATCTCCGTATGTGGTAGTTAAATTTATATGATTATAGATAAACTAACCTAATCGTAGATAATATGTAATACCTTATATTTAATTTTGGTTCATAACTGTTTCTAATGCAGTATTCGTAACACACTAGTTCGTACGTTTTATACATTTTAAGTTTGTTTTTATTTAATAATGACGTGGTCAGTTATTAAATTATTTAAATTATTTGAGTGTCGTGAGGATGGACCGTTGTCAATGCCAATTATTGAACAGCTTCAATTGTGGGGTCTTATACCAAAAAATAACAGCCTCAAATGCAAAAACGGCCATTTTGCTAAATTGTGCCCTCACGGAGATTACGCCGATGGATTTGTTTGGCGTTGTAGACAGTGGTCTATAACGAATAATCGCAAAAAAATTCGGTGTGATTTTAAGCAATCCATAAGAAAAGACACGTTCTTCAATAAATCGCACTTGTCGATTTATCAAATAGTTATATTTTCTTATCTGTGGACCGAGAATGTGTCTCTTTCTTTTATAAGAAAACAAATTGAAATTGCACAACAATCAGCTGTTGATTGGGCGTCTTTCCATCGGGAAGTTGTCTTCGATGGAATGATATTACGGCATGAAAAAATTGGTAATTTTCGTTTTTATTTTATTAAAAGTGAAAATAATTTTTTTAATTATTTACTTTATTTATTACGAAGGTGGTGTTGGAAAAGTGGTCGAAATCGATGAATCGAAATTTGGTAGACGTAAATATTATAGGGGTCATCGAGTAGAGGGGCAGTGGGTTTTTGGTGGAGTAGAGCGGATAACAGGCAAATGTTCTTTAGTACCCGTTGAACGTCGTGATAAGGAGACATTACTGACAGTAATAAAAGAGTGGATTTTGCCCGGTACATTAATCATTAGTGATTGTTGGAAAGTACGTGGTCTTGTTTATTCATATTCTTTTATTCATTGATATTAATTATGAATTTTCAATTTTAGAGTTACGACTGTTTAAAAGATGAGGGTTATGAACATTTACGGGTTAACCATTCAATTGAATTTAAAAATCCCGACACTGGGGCGCACACGAATAATATCGAGGGGATGTGGCGTCATGCTAAGGCATCTTTAAGCCAGTACTCCCGGAAAAAACATTTTTACGCCGGATATTTAGCCAAACACATGTTTTTGAAGTCTTGCCGAAATTTGAATTTGAACCCGCTAAATGAGTTTTTCCGGTTGGTTTCATTGTTGTACAACCCAACTACACCGGAAATAGTTGATAGTGAAGAACTATCGACAGAGTCGTCAGATTCTGAGGAAGTAGAGTCTGAACCGGAGTTTGGATATTTCTAAAATATAAATATAAATTATACATAATAAACGTATTAAAAGTGTATTGATACCTATTTATTATTTTATTACTTTTTTCTAATTTTAAAGTATGCTGTTTCGGGTATTAGGTGAAATTGAGCGTTGTGCGATATGCACCAAAGTTTTTAAAACGTTGATTTACCTTTTTTTTTTTTTTTTTTGTGTGTGAATCGCCGGCCAGGGAGGGAAGTAGGTTTCCCCATTACTGCCTCCCTGGTAGCATCGTTTATTAGAAACGAAATACAATACAGTACAACGATAAGTATACAACATTATGGGTATATATATACAAATTATGGGTGTAGATGGAGATTTTAGTGTACACAGTAATAATTTGTATCATAAAAATGCTGTACAAGTTGCAATTGAATTTTTGAATACATTTAAAAACCCACAAAATGAAATAGTAAATATTTTGAATTCTAATAGAATGAAAACTGTGACTGAAAACCGTGAACGTCTCAGACCCATTATTGAGTCCATTTATTTCTCGGGGCGTCAAAATATAGCTTAAGAGGGCATAGAGACCAAGGCGTATTAAATATTTCTACTACAAGTTCATCTGTTATTAATGAGGGTAATTTCAGAGAATTATTAAAATACGTGTAGCATCGGTGATACTATTTTAGAAAAACATTTAAAAACATGTAACTCAAAAGCGACATATATTTCACACACAACTCAGGAAAATATTATTGATTGCATTAAAGATGAGATATTGACTAGCATTTTAAATGATGTAAAACATGTTAAATACTACAGTGTAGTTTTTGATGAAACTACTGATGTTTCTCATGTTTCTCAATTAAGTTTAATATTGAGATATATAGACAATAAAAACAATGTCCATGAACAATTTGTAGGTTTTATAAATTGTCACGATTATGCATTTCATAATGAAAAAAATATTGTAGAATTAGATACAGCTGAACATGAAAAATCATACATAGAGCCAAAATTAACAGGTGAAGTCTTAGGAAACATTGTTGTATCTACTATGCAAAGTATGTCACTAGATTTAAGTAAATGTGTTGGCATTGGAACAGATGAGTGTTCAGTCATGACATCAGTTGTTCACGGAGCTATCCAATGCGTCCAAACCAGTTGTGAAAATGCAATTTTTAGTCCATGTTCCAACCACGCCCTAAATTTAAGTATTTCTAAATCCTCAAATGTCCAGTTAGTCAGAAATAATATGAGTATAATAAGAGAAATATTGTCATTTTTTAATATGTCGTCAAAAAGAAATTTTATTTTTAAAAAAAATCTTAAAGGATGTAAGCGCTCTATAACTGGGTTATGCGACACTAGGTGGGTTGAGCGACATGAAAGTATTTTTGAATTTCAAATAAATCTGGTTGAAATAATTAATAGTTTAGTATGTATTTCTGAATGGAATGACGTGTTGTCATCATCAAAAGTAAAAACATTACTCTTATCAATTTGTACCTGTGACTTTGTATTAACTTTGTATACAATGACAGAAATACTAAGTGTAACAGCAGCAGCAAGCAAAATATTACAAGGGACAACCCAAGATATTTGTAGTGCTGAAAACTGCATAGATTTAATCATAAAAAATTTAGAAGACAAACGGTTAAATAGTGAATCAAATTTTATAGGATTATTTGAAAAATGTAAGATTATTATGACAAAATTAGAAATTAATATAACAGTACCACGCACAGCTAAACGTCAAACTAATCGATCTAACACTCCAGCTAGTAATCCTGAGGAGTACTATAGAAGAGTTTTGTATATACCAATCCTTGACAATGTCCTGGAAGATCTACGCATGAAATTCCGCAGCAAGAAAAATAGTACTATACTTTTGCTCATGAAATTAGTACCAATTTCAATTATCAACATGTCTCCAGAAATGTGTGATAAATTAATAAATTCAATAACTGAAAACTTTTCATATTTGGAAATAAATCAAATTACATTCAAAGGAGAGTTAGAGCTGTGGAAATCAAAATGGGTTTCAAGTATTATAGTCAACTATTTTTTTTAATTGCTAAATTAACTAGTTACTTAAATCACAATTTATTTCTGTAGGTGAAAATCCTCCGAAAGATGTTTTTCAGTCTATTGAACAATGTCATGCTGCTTAATTTTTTCCGCTTATAAGAGAGCTTTTATTAATATTAGGAACACTTCCTGTAAGTGTCGCTTCTGCTGAGAGAAGCTTTTCAACACTTCGCAGGTTGTATATTATAATTTATTATTACAATTTTAATAACATTTTATTTCACAGCAATACCATTGTTCTTTTGTTTTAAAACAATGCTTATGCTTATGTATATTTTAAGCTTAATTTTGCTTACTTGCGTTTGCTTACACTATAAATATATTTGAATAATGCCATAATGCGGTAGTCATTAGTTTGCTTTCACCTTATGGCTTGCTATTTATTTCATGATTTTTAGATTAAAAACATGGTTAAGGAGCCAAATGGGGCAAATCAGATTGACTGGACTGGCATTAATGCATGTGCATAGAAATGTAGATGTAGACGTAAATAATATAATTGACCGGTTTGCAAAAAAAAACGAAAAATAGATTTTATTGTATACTTACTGTACTTTTTATTATTATTATTATTAATATGTATAATATAATATTGCATTGTATAATTGTATTTATTTATTTAATATTTTTATTAATACCTACCGTAGGTATAATATATCGATTTAAAAAATAGGTTCGCCCCCCCCCTTGAAAACTGTCTAGGGACGCCCCTGCCCACATGTCCGTACGAAAAAGAATATATGATATTTTAACCATAATTATAAGAGAAAACCCGGAGAAATAATAAAGAAACAGTAAAGAAAAAAAAGGACAGTGATCATTACATTGTTGAAAACAGGGGGGCCAAGGGGGGAGTCTACATTACAAACGACGACGACGATGCTACGGCGGAGTTCCCACGCTGTTGTTCGGCAGTTTCGCCCGCCACGGGCCCACGTGTTGTGTTTAGCCCATCATGTTGTGGATGTCGTCCGTTGGCAAAAATGATACAATGAACCGGCGAAAATGAATGATATAGGTTGCACGTTAAAAAAAACTTCCGTAACCGTGAGTAGAGATGTCAGCTCAGGCCGACGGTCGTGGAAAAAAGTTTTTTAGTCTACCGCCGTGATGTTGATCGTAGACTGTTTTCTTAATTTCGTTAACTGGAGAGGGTAGGTCAGTGTCGTCGCATCGTGTGTACAATTACAATTATTTAGTTTGTAGGGCACAGGTTGCCCTGTCAGCCCATGCCAGCGTCCGCGATAGCGACGCGATGGACACTGCTTGTGTGGTGGTCGGGGAACAGATATTACATAACAATATCAGATAAAATAATAATATCGCGCGTTTATAGAGAATAATAATAATTTAATAATAACGTAAGAGGCACAAAATTCCGTGACGTTACACAATTAATAAAATAACAAAAATTAAACAAGTTAAATATGGTTTAGAGTCAAATTTCCACCGGTTACAAATATTCAGTAATATAGTACACGAGCTTAGGAGAAAAAACCTTTATAGCAAAATTTTTTATACATGAATTTGGAGTTGATGATGTTGTTCCTTTTATAATGGCCATGCGAGATCAAAATAAAATTACTTACTTAGCTACAAATATGCGAAAACCAAATTCTTCTGAGATTATTTTAAAGGTAATTTATATTTAATGAATGATTGATTCATAGATATAATTAAACTACTATGTAGGTAATTTTTAATAGAAACGATACTGTTGTCACCATAATACCAGACCAAAAATAAACTCAAATTCAAGTCAAAAACATTTCAATTGTAAAGCTACATAAGGAATACAAATAGTCAAGGATGAATAATTATGGTCCAAATTTCCTAATAAGTAAGTTAAATTAACTAATGTATGCATTTATTACTTTATATTTTTATTTTATTAACCTTTTCAGTGCCCAGACACATTTTGCAATGGCACCACCACAGGCCCAGGTTTTTTTTATTTTTTTTTTTATCTTCAACCCATTTGATAATTTTATACTCACTGAATAAACTAGTTCCATAAAAAAAAAAAAAATATTCACCAATTAATTTCTAAGTAATTAGCTAATATATGTTGATGAACCAGGGTTTCCTAAATTACAATATCGTTTTTTAGTATAAATAATAAGCAAACATCTTTTAGAAAAACAAAATTTTGAGAACCCCTGATAAGAAAAATATGATTATCTTCTCATAACTTCTTTGAATATTGTGATAAAAAAAAAAAAAAAAAAACCACTGAATTCGCAAAGACGAGCACTAGATGGCAGTACCATTCAAATGTTCTTATCAATATTATATAGTGAACAATCATATGAAACGCACGGGTGCGTCATGGGCGTATGGATGGTGTTTTGTAATAACGCACCGGTGCGTCATGGGCACTGAAAAGGTTAAGCAGTGAAGAAGATGTGTCATCTAATAATTTGACTACAAAGGCTGAAGTTCAGTTAAAACATATGCATAATCATGAAATTTTAAGAGCTGAAGTTCTAAAGCATAGAAAACCTACCAATGACGTTGAAACCAAGTTTCTTAGATTATTCGAAGAAGGAAAAACACCGTCAAAGGTATTATTTACATTTAAATCACAATTGAGAAACGAAAAAGGTAACAGTTATTAAATATATGCAGGTGATCGTGGAGAAATTCTAGATCCACAATGGGTATATTATCTTTATTATAAATCTTTTAAAAAACATTTTGGTTATTCACACGGCGAACATATGATGACATCTCTTAAAGAAGCAGTCGAGGAGTACAATATAGAATGTAACTCGGATATGGCGGCAATAAAGGTACTTGAAGATCAGAATTTTGCTATTGCTATACAAACACCGTTAATGAAATGTATAAGCTATGGATTCGATGAATGTGGAGAGATACTCTTCAAAGATGCTTCTGGAAACATTGATAGATTTGGTTGTAAAGTATTCATGATATACTCTAATAGTTGTGTAGGAGGTCTACCTATAGGAACAATAATTTTAACTAGTGAATCCACGTCTGTAATTACAGAAGGTTTGGAATTATGGAAAAATTTATTATTACCTGGTGCACTGGCTGGTAGAAGCGAAAAAGGACCGAAACTGTTTATGTCCAATGACTCAAAATAATTTAAAAATGGATTTAAATCTTTGTTTACCTACAACAGAAGAAATAAGAAAAAAAATACACATTATAGCTTCTGGAAATTCAGATATTAAAAATGGATGGTATGGTTCAGCAAATAATGAAACAAAATGTGTCACTAATAATAATGTCAATGAAAATGCGCATACTAGTTCAATTACACAAACCGCAGAAAATAATAAAATTCAATGCATTGCTGATAGTCAGGATATTAGTTAAAATTATAATCAAGTAATGAACGATTTTAATGATGCATTTGAAAAAATGAAAAGCGCATTTGATTCGGATAAAGAATATTTTTTACCATCTATTAAATCATTTATGAATTCATTTCAAAACAATGTAAAAACCCATGCAAGCCTTTCTTCTGCAATGCAAACATTTGGGAAGTATTCCGGCTTAAATCCAAACTCCAAGAAACCAAAATTGATTGGTAACAAACAAATTGGAACATAGCCCACTTCTAGATCTAGAAGAACAACCCAAATTGGAGGAAGAAAAAATCTGGCTGCTAGTAGAAACCCTAAATGGAAACGTGTGTCAGAACATGGTTATACACAAAAATTAAAATCAATCAATTTACCTCAAATTAAACGTAAACCATTCAATCCAGAACAATTGCCATCAAAAACTCCAAAAACGCCACATTCACTATCATATTGTATAGAAACAAATAAAATATTAGGAGCTACACATAACACCAAATAATAACCTAACCTATGACATTTAGAATATTTTTGTTTATTTATGTATATAATTAATTGAGTTGTGAGTGTTGTGATTTTTAAATTGATTTATTGTAAAACATTATTGACGTGGACTAAGTGAGTGTTACTTTTAAAATACATTATTGTCTATTGACATTAATTAAATATATTATAATTAAACAGTATTATACAGTATTAAACAGTATATATGTTCATGATTATAATATTATATCATTAATAAATATAATTATATTAATATAATTGATATTAAATATTTTATCTATGTATTAAATGATAATAGCACTGTGATAATATGGTAGATTGGTCGGCGTTGTAAAGTGGTAGAGGGGGCAAGTTAAACGAGTCGCCGTGACACGATTTCAAATTTCGCGAACCGGACATAAAACAAAACAAAATAATCGATAGTATTAAAAATGTTTATTCCGATTATTATAAATATATCCAAGTTCTTATCTTTAGCAACGTTTTATTAAATTTCCGTACCTATAGAACCTTATTAAGAAATCGAAAATGTATTTCGTATATTTTACGTCCGTGCATGGGTTATGCGCGTACGTGAACTTATGTTTCTTTTTACATATTAATTGGTGTGTTTCGACTAGGTACGCAAATTTTGTAATTGTACATAAAAACATTGTGTGTTAGTGGTATCGTAACATATGATGTTTAACATAGTGTATTCGTTAATGTTTAACTTATCTAATATTTGTTTATCGCTTGATCCACTAAATAGCACGATCACGCATTGGATATTATCCTTACGTGAATAATTTCGTATAAACGCGGAGTTTAAATTGTCGCTTTTAGATTTTATGCTTAGTTTAAATTGCGCAAGGCATGCGTCACGTAGTTCTGGTTTTTTCGCGAATACCCGGTGTATCTCTTTCATAGCTTTGACTATTTCACGGTCGCTCATTGGTCTGACCTCTTCGTTTCGGGGTAGGTATAATGATTAATGGCCAGTAGGTGTAAAATGAGAGTTCTGGAACCTGAGCTTCTGAGCCGCCGCCGTAGCTGAGACGCCCCCGCCCCCGCCCCCGCTGCCGCCGCCGACCCCGCCACCACCCCCCCGCCACCACATCCATCGCCATGGTTATCATATTATTGTACACGTACTATATTACCGTACACATATTAATGTATATTCAACAGTTATCATGCACAAAACTATTTTATCCTTAGATCATATACTATGGATGGAGCCATGCCCATCTCGACTGTGTACTCAATTTGAAGCACATATAAGCGATAAGTCTCTGACATTGATGCTTGATATACACATGCGTGAAAAAACCCGTCGCATATTTATTTTGAAACACGCGCGATGTTTTAAATATCAATCAGCGGTCAGCAACTAAATATGCGACGGTTTGCTTCGCGCATGCGCACATCATACATCTATGTCAGAGACTTGTCGTTTATATGTGCTTCAATATATCGGGAAATGGCTCCATCCATAGTATATGATCTAAGATTTTATCATATATTCAATAGATAACGCTATCTATCCCTATTGTTATCACATATTACCGTACACACGTCATATTAATGTATATTCAACAGTTATCATACACAGAACTATTTTGTCATATTATTGTACTCACATCATGTAAATGCTTGGCTAGTAAGTTTTTCATATGGCCGTGTAATTTTTCTTTAAATGTATCAGTTTTGATGATACATGTCAATGGGGTAGAATAGTAGCGGGGTAATATATGTTTGGTTACGTTTGTACATATCCCGGTTCGATTCTATCCCAGAATATTATATTTTTTATGCAAAGCACCCTGTGTAAGCAAAATATTTGTAAGTGAAAATAAAAAGTATAAATTCCAAAATAAATATAAATTCTGTGAACAATAGTCAGACGAATTATCATACGCTATCTATCCCTGTTGTTATCACATATTACCGGCATATTACCATTTGAAAAATTATAGTATAACAAGCATGTAGAGTCTTGTCTGCATTACAAACAATAGTATTATTCTATAAGATGTGTTTAGAATATTGTAGTTATACTAAATATATTTGTATAATCAAAACAAAATGTATATTTCATCTACCTCATCCCTCGATGACCACCATAGATCGTCACTGCGTATTGTCACACATTTAAATTAAAACGTTCATGTCTGAATACACACCTCACTAAAAAAAGAAATCACTAACAAACAATAGTACAGGTAAGTATCCGTCTGTCTAGACTCTATTTAATTCATATAATATACCCTGGGTCCTTTAAGTCAAATGTATCCTAAGATTTCGAAAACCAGAGTTTTTCGAAATTAGTTGTATTTTTGTCGATCAACAAGCAACAGCACATTTCTACATACATTTTCTGTACATTTTTTTTTCTTTTAAATATGGATCTCGTGACACGTAAGTACCTTTATAGTTTTTTTTTTATATGTAATACATCTAAGATTTTTTTTTATTTTTTTTTTTTTTAGTTTATGAAGTATTCCATTTTTATTTAAATACTTCATTCGAAGAATTAATTAAGGTTACTTGTAAAGATTGTAGTCTAGATTCGTTATGTTTAAATTGATTGTAGGTTAAGGAAAAAAAATTTTTGTAGTAAATACCATCTTGTAAAAAACTCAAGATGGTATAAGTTTATTAATAATAAGTTTATTGGTAGACCGCAATGGTTAATCGAGGACATAACCAAATACTCGAGCTTCGATATCGAATTTTTCTTACGTGAAATCTTCGAAGAAGCCTATCAATTACATTGCGACGATGGGCATTCCCAATGGAAGCTTCATTTATTAGATAATAGTTTAGTTTGTAATTTTTATATATTCCAAATAAATCATAACAATTGGATAGATAAATTATTAAATAAGTGTTTTTTTTTTCGTAACTCCTCCTCCATAGGAAAAAACTATTGGGAGGAGTTATTATATAAGATTTATATTTATAAGTTAAATAATGTAAATAATGTAAATATTAGTTTAAGTAGCATTATATTTAATTTAGATTTAAAATTAGGAGAAAAATTAGAAGATAAGAAAAAATTAGAATTAGGAAAAAAGAAAAAAATTAGCTGTTTAATTTTAGATTCGTTAAATATAGACTATAGTTATAAGATTTTAGATTATATCAATAAAAAAATAAAGTTCCATGATAATTATGACGAGGAGGAGATATGGTGAAAAACGTACAATCACATCTTTAGGTGAGTTATATAAATCATATATGTATAAAATGTGTTACAAATTAAATAATACGTCGTTGGGTTTTACGAGACTATTTGATCGAAAAACACTAGTGTATTCTGTTATATATATAACAGTTATAGTTCATATATATTATGATGCACATTTTATTGTAACTGAACTCGGTCTCGATGTGAAAAGAATTTCTGTAATACCAAACAGTGAAGAAAAATTCATCTTATTTTCAAAACACGTTTCCAACAACTTTTCAATACGGTTCATCGACACATTAAGATTTATGGCTTCAAGTTTATCAACACTCTCGGAAAATTTATTAACACCAGGGTTCGAAAAGCTTAGAGAAACAGCTAAACATTTTAATGCCGTGGACTTGCCACTCGTTACTCGTAAAGGTGTTTACCTTTATGAGTATACGGATGGTTGGAACAAGCTGGAGCAAACCAATTTACCAGAGAAAGCAGATTTCTACAGTACGCTAACAGAATCAAATATACAAGAAGAAGATTATGAACATGCAAAAACTGTTTGGAGTCACTTTGGATGCAAGACTTTGGGTGAATACAGTGATCTATATTTGAAAATTGATGTTTTATTGTTGGCTGACGTGTTTGAGAACTTCAGAGACCTATGTTTAACCACATACTGTTTGGACCCATCTTTTTACTATACAGCACCAGGATTCTCCTTTGATTGTATGTTGAAATATACCAGAGTCAAATTAGAGTTACTCACAGAGTATGATATGCTGTTGATGATTGAAAAGGGTAATTATAATAATTATATATAAAAATCTACATTTATAATATATAAATTTTTTTTTATAGGAATTCGAGGCTGTTTGACACAAGCAAGTATGAGGTATGCTAAAGCTAATAATGAAAAGACCCCAGATTATGATCCAACATAGCCCAAATCGTGGTTAATTTATCAAGATTGTAAGTATACATATACATATATTTTAATTATTTTTTAATATTAATTTATTTTTTTTTAGGTAATAATCTCTACGGTTGGGCAATGTCACAACACATGCCCTATGGTGGTTTTAAGTGGGTTGAACCTAAACTAGAAGGGCTTAATGATTTGAACGATACATCACCCATCGGACGGATATATGAAGTTGACATTACTTATCCAAAAGAACTCCATGATAACACAACGACTTACCTTTCCTACCACAAAACGGTATCCCAGCTGGTTCAAAAGTTAAAAAACTCATGGCAACACTTCAGTCGAAAAAAAACTATATTATTCATTACCGAAACCTCCAACAAGCTATAGCCAATGGACTCATAGTTGAAAAAGTAAATGTATAAATGTTTTTATTTTACATTTATAATATAATTATTTTTTATTATAGGTTCATAGAGTACTTCAGTTTAATCAATCACCATGGCTGGCTCCATACATAGCACTAAACACAGAGATGCGAAAAAAAGCAGCAAATGACTTTGAGAAAGACTTTTTCAAACTTTTAAATAATGCGGTTTTTGGGAAAACCATGGAGTCTATGCGGAAAAGAATAAAAATGGAACTGGTGTCTAGTGATCGTCGTTTACAAAAACTGATAAATCAGTCAACATTCAAACACTGTACTACATACAATGAAACTCTAAATGCAGTTGCATTAGAAAACAAAATCATTGATTTTTGTAAACCTGTTTATATAGGTAAATTACATTTATTTTAAATTTTATATTGTTATATTAATATTTTAAATTTTTTATCGGGTTTTGCAGTGCTGGAAATTTCCAAGTATTTAATGTATGACTATCACTATAACGTAATGCAGAAACATTATAATGATAAAATTGAGCTCATGTATACAGATACAGGTAAATTATTATTAGTACTTTTATTATTTTAGTTTCATTGGTATACTTTTATTAATTTAATTTATTATTTTAGATTCATTGGTATACTATATTCAAACTGATGACTTTTACAATGATCTGTTGAACAATCCCAACTTGTTGAATCGAATGGACACTGCAAATCTACCCCGTGACCACCCGTGTTACATTGCTGAGAGAAAGAAGATTCCTGGGCTATTTTCTGATGAAACCGATGTACGTATTATGAGAGAGTTTTGTGCTCTCCGTGCAAAGTCCTACGCTTACATTTTAGAAGATAAGGAGAAAATCAAAGCAAAAGGAATCCGTGGACATGTTGTTAGAACCCATATGACCTTTCAAGATCATAAACGGTGTTTGTTCGGTGATACCAGTTTGGAAGTAACAACATCAAACGTCTCTATCCGTTCATTCAAACACAAATTAAAGACCATCAAATCCGATAAATTAACTTATAACAGTTTTGATGATAAAAGGGTTATACTTGAAGACAAAGTACATACCCTAGCTCATGGACATTTTTCCTATGTCATATTTTTGTACTTGTATATTTTACTTTAAACCATTTTCTTTGATAGTTAGTATGGTATAGAAATAAAACTCAACTTTGAAATAAAAAAATATGTTGTTTATTTGAAATAAAAAAACATGATTACAATTTTTATGAATTATTTACAAACCATTTTCTTAAAGCAAACACTTTATAAAATGTACAATATTTAGGATTTAAGTCCTTATGAAAGATACAACAAGGTAAATTTTCTTCATCACATATTTGATCCAGTCGAGGACAACCCAAGTCTTCAATGTTGATGACTGCAACGTGTGGTATATACTCTATAAGTAGTTGTTTTTTCTGTTCGCCTTTGGTGTAAATACAATCAAACTTTAACGAATTCAATATTCTGCCAAGTTCTTCATACTCAATATCACCGTAATCTATAGATAGCTGATGAAAATTTTGTAGCCACTTGTTAGTTTTTCGACGTTTATTATCTTGATTAGATTTTGAATTTTTAAAAATCCAGTGTTGAGTAGCCCATGTTTCTATGTCTACAATAGACATCTCTTTAATCATATATTTGTTATTCGCTCCAAGAAATGTATGATTTTTTTCAATTAAATGTTCAATTTTATTTAATTTATCCGAATATGATTTAATCGAATGTTCAAGATTTGAATTAATTTATAGATTCTGAACGAAGTGATGAATGTATTGATTTTACAATGGTGTGTGTTTTTTTTTTTTGTTTTTTTTTTTTTTTTTTGTTTTTGTGTCTGTGTACAGCATAACTAGTCGAAATAATGCTCCAATTTCAAACTATGGGGGTGGTTTCCGATGTAAAAGTGAATATCCTTGGTGCATTATACAGGTAAAAAGTTAACATTTTCCAACAGTTTTCAAAAAAATCGAGAAAAACATAGATATAAACAAATACAGTTTAATTTTCAAAAAAATTTGACTTTTTTGAGTTATTTATAGACGATAGAAATTTTCGATTTTTATGAGAATTTTTTTTTTGTAGTGTCGATAAAAAATTTTTGGATGACCAAAAACTTTTGAAAATTTGATACAAAGTTCCTTATGAGTTGTTTTTATTGTAGTTAAAAAAAATTAAAAATCGTTAGTCACATTTTTTTTTTATTAGCGTTTTTAGTTCAAATTTTTACGAAATCTGTCAAAAACGCGAAAATTTGCAAGTAATTTTGAAGTTGAAAAATCATCAAATTTTTTTCCTTTATAACTAAGTTTTGAAAATTTGGTACAAGTTTCTCCATACATTTTTCTTCAAATATCTGTAAAAAAAACTCTACCGGATTCAGACAAAACATTTTTATGAGTGTTTGAAATTTAAATTTTTACAAAACCGCGTTAAATAACGGTTTAGCCTCAAACGATTTTTGATATTTGTTATAATTCAAAAAGTATAAGTCGTAGATACTTGAAAATTTTACCAGTTATTTAGATTGGCATTTTATTTACTTGATTTAATTTTCAAAATATTTTGAGTTTTTTTGAGCTATTTATGACAACTGAAATTTTCAATTTTTCTGAAAAATTTTTTTTGAAGGGTCGATAAAATTTTTTTGGCCCTATCAAAATACTTGAAAATTTAATACAAAGTTCCTCATATGTTATTCTTATAGTGATTAAAAAATTATAAGAATACATAGGCACAATTTTTTTTATTAGCATTTGAAGTTCAAATATTGACAAAAATTCGTCAAAACCATGAATATTTGCAAATTATTTTGTAGGTATATTTCATAAAAATTTTTGTATAAGTAGCTAAGAGTTGAAAATTTAATACAAGGTTTTTCATAAGTTTAGCTTACAATTATTATAAAAGAACTTAAATTTTGTTGTATTCAGGCCATTAAAACATAAACCACCTTTTTCACCAATCACTAGAAATTATATCCTAGGCTGACAAATCATCTTCGTTCAGAATCGTTTTTCGTATACAATGATAACTATCATTGGATTCAAATTTAACACTCCTATAATATATAATAATGATCCATACGGCACCTAATGTACAGCAGAGCGGTACTCACTTGCCCGCTTTTTTTATTTCACCAGACTGAGAACTACCGAACACGTTCATGGTAGAAACTCAACTAAAGTTATTTTCTAGTATCACTTATATATTTTATCCAACTATTATGTGTATTGTCAAACCCCAACCACTTTACAAATATCTGTGTCCCCTTCCTACGAATAATTTTTTCGATTAAATATTCGTTTGGGTAATTTGTTTTACATATTTCCTCAGAGTAAAAACAGCCAGCAATTGGTTTTCCTGTATAATCTTGTAATTGATATGTAATAGGCATGGTTTGATTAATTTTGATAATTTTGAATATTTCCGCAGACTAACTTGGTAAATAACCTTTTGTAAATACACTATTATATGTACTTATACGAACGTAATCACCAATTTTTAAACTATTTTTTCTATTAATAATTTTGCGTGTTTTTATTTCAACTGATGTTGGATCTAAATCAGCTTGTGTCGGAGTCATCCTTATTGTTCTATATTTTGTATTATTATACTCATTAATCAATGAAGGTAAAATAGAAATCCAATTGTATGAACCTCGTGCAGTAAACTCTCTAAACATTTTTTCTTTTAATGTACGGTTGAAACGTTCTACAATACATGCTTTCATGGTGCTATACGTTGAATATTTGTGTATGTTATACTTTTTCATCAATTTATCGAATGTTGTATTATAAAATTGTTTGCCGTTATCAAGCTGTAGTAGTTTTGGTGAACGTTTGAGTAGTATTTTCGACATTGCATTTGAAACTTCTTTAGCAGTTTTTGATTTTAATGCTATCGCCCATGCAAATTTCGTAAAACAGTCTATGACGCATAGAATAGGTATAGGTTGTAACCTTTATTTTTTTTCGAATATGGTATCATTTCAACCAGATCAGCTTGCCATAGATCATTTTTTCCGTATACATTAACTATACGTCTTATGTAATTTTTTCTAGCAGGTTTGTGTAGTTCAAATGCGATATCTCGCTTAGACATTTGGTATACGTTTTATGTAACCAGCTTCGCGTAATTCTTCGAAAATTGATAGTATTTCGTTGGAAACACCAGTATTGCCAGCAGCTTTTGATGCTAATACTAGTTTAAACGGGAAACCAATTCATTCGGATCGTTCCAATATTGAAGTGTATGTTTCTGTAATTGTACAGATAGTCCACTACCAGATGGAAATAATGTTGTGATTATATCTCTGTATTTATTACCGCCTTTTTTAATTTGTTTGCTGTTTGACGTTAAATGAGCTGATGTTTGAATTAATATAGATTTATATGTTTTTAAATCGTTTTCGGTATATGATTTCGGGGCTTTTGAAAATATTAAACTACAGAGTCCCTGTGTTAACGGGTATGTAGTATCATCAACAATTATCGTATTTCCGACAAGTTTGATTTCTTTTTTACCTAAACGTACCGTTTTATTAGGCTGTAATTTAGGACCATACGTCTTGTCTATGCTGTATGAATCTAACAATTCATATATTTGATAAAAATGTAAATCTTCAGTGTTGTCTATAGTTTTATCCAAAGTAGATTTTTGTATTTCGTTTAACGGATCGATAATCGGTTTAAATATTTCTGTTACTATCGATTGAATATCGGATTTTCCTTGTTTTAATGCAGTATATTTTCGTTTAATATTTTCTTTTGCTTTTATCAATTCTTCGAGTACTTCACCACTGGCGTCCATGATCGTGAATGAGATGTTTTTTAAAAAACGTAAGTTTATATAATAACAAACGTGTCGAAGCCGTGACGATAACGCCCATTATCGCGTTCACACTCTTTGTTTATTACGATAAAGTTGAACCTCCCCTTACGCCAACACGATGTACAGAAATCTTTAAATTCTGTATACGACATGTCACCAGAGCAATGCTCCATGTAAACATGTTTTAAATTAGTCTCATCTTGTTTCAATAAAACGATAAGGTTAGCGTTATCACGCAAAAGTTGTTTTGGTACTCTTGAATAACTCTGAGCTAGATAGCACACATCTATAAGGTTATGCCTTCCCCTTGCAAAGATTGATCTACATACTCCTTGCCCCTCTGTCAAAATATCGTCTAGAATATACACAGAGTTTGGTAGGGCTTTTTCAGGTTCAATAACTTGTTCGTTTTCGTAGAACGTAAATAATTGTACTCCTTCGATGTCTGATAAGATATTACTCAACATTTTATATTTCGGTTGATCCAGAGTTTTCGAATATATGTAAACATTGTGAAATCTTATTCCATTTATATTAGTTAATAATACAAACATTAAATTCGTTTTTCCACAGCCGGACGGACCCACAATAAGCGCACGTATCGTATTAGGTAGAAGCGGACCGTGTCTATAGTTTTGAAACGAAGTAGGTGGATCTACGTTCTCAACTGTAAGCTCGGTTTCTTGTTTAATGAATTTCATTTTGATATAAATATCTATGTTGTGATGAGAATGTCATCAGTACACAATGTCACTCGCTCGAAGAAGCAACAAGAATAAAGGCTTATTAACACGCTTATAAACGAATTACCGGTCGAACTTCACTTGCCTGGTAAGTTTATTAAATCCGATATTATCATAATAATAATAATAATATTTTAATTTTTTTGTAGGTTATCAATACTGTGGACCTGGTACAAAATTGAAAAAACGTTTAGTTCGTGGTGATAAAGGTATAAACCCGTTAGACGCTGCGTGTAGAGACCACGATATCGCATACGAACGTAGTAACTCTATCGCCGATTGTAAAGAAGCTGATCATATATTAGAACAGTGAGCCTGGGAAAGGTTCAAATCGAAAGATTCTGGTTTAAAAGAAAAAGCTGTAGCTTGGGGTGTGACTACCGCCATGAAGGCAAAACGTAAAGTTGGTGGTGGTTGTGATTGTGGGTTTAAAGCAGCGGTTAAAGCAACTAAAAACGTTTTAAAGAAAAATGTCGGTGAAAAAAATTTAATGAAATTAACAAAAAAGTGTGTAGCCGTCGCACGAAAAACATTTAAATCTACAAAGACAAAAGTTCCGAGAATAGTAAACATTCCGAAAAAAGGCGGTGCATTACCACTTATTCCGATTTTCGCCGGCTTATCAGCTCTAGGCGCTCTGACTGGTGGAGTTGCCAACGTTGTTAAGGTGGCTAATGAATTTAAGAGGAACGTTCCATCACATTTGGGAAATGGTTTATACCTGACGCCATATAAAGGCAACTCGTACAAAATAGGCGATGGTCTATATATCACACCATATAAAAATGGTGGTGGGAGAGTAAAGACGAAAAAAAAACTAATATCTACGTTACCCAAGAGAGCGTTGTACGATTTCGAACTTATAAAAATCGCAAGTTTGTTGAAAATACCACATTTCATCGGTGTGTTTACTAGAGATAAGTTGCCAGTTCGTCCTAAACGATTTGAATCGGCGATTGTTAACTTGGACACTGAAAACGGTACAGGTACGCATTGGGTAGCGTATAAAAAAATCGGAAAAAAAGTAAAATATTACGACAGCTTTGGAAATTTAGCACCTCCGCTAGAAGTACAGAAATATTTTCAAGGATGCGATATTAATTACAATTATAACACAGAACAGAGATTTAATACATCAAACTGTGGACACTTGTGTATACAATTTTTATCATGTACACGATAACGTTAAACGGAAACTCGAGTGAACTGTCATGCGATATTTTTCCGCCCATAGAGGTAGAAAATACAGCACAAATATGTCTTTTGAGCTTGCTAACAAATAATTCAATTCCAAACACAGAACCTGGTTGCAATACCATAGGTTTTCGGAATATGATTGGACAAGTTGAAAACGTAATTATACCTACTGGAACGTATGAGTTGGAAGATTTAGAGTTTGTTATAAACAAGTTGAAGCCCGACTATATAACTTTTTTCGAATTAAAATCAGATGGTAACACGTTAAAGTGTATGATATCCTGTAACCATGAGATTGACTTTTCAATCGAAAACAGTATAGCAACATTATTAGGATTTAGAAATGTTGTATAAACTACTGGTTCTACACACGAATCTGAAAATACAGTCAACATAATGAAAATAAACTGTATAAAAATAGAGTGCAACTTAATAACCGACTCATATTGTGTGGCGGATCGCCGAGCCAGATTATACATGAATTTTATCCGACTGTTGCTGTGGGCTATAAAATTGTTGAAATGCCTAGACATTTAGTTTTTTATGGTCTTAATACTACTTCTATAAGTAAAGTTAAAATCATACTAAAAGATCATAAAGATCGATTGATAAATTTACGTGGTGAACCAATTACGATTCGATTACAAATAACACACGGATAAGATGGTGCTCAAGTTTAATATAAATACTACTGCAATAAAAAAACCCGTCATTAAAGTGACTGCAGTTAAGAAGTCAACACCTATATCTAAACCGAAAAACAACGAGTTCAAGCTCACGAAAAATAACTTAGATTTTCTTCGTTCACTACAATAATGGATGACACATATTTAGATGTAACGGCCGGTTATGTCGACGATTGTAAAATAACGCAAATGCAATATCATTCGTTCACGCCGTATTCAAATACGTCTTTTTCATACAATGATGAAATTAGAATAAATATTCAAAATATGAAATCTTACACTCTACCGTGTGAAAGTTATATTTACATTGAAGGAAAGCTAAGAAAACCTTACGATGCTGAAGGAGATGTACGTTTTTCAAATAATGGTTTGGCATTTTTATTCTCCGAAATGCGATATGAAATAAACGGAATAGAAATACAAAAATTGAAATCACCCGGAGTATCGTCTTGCCTGAAAGCATACTGTTCATATACACCAAGTGACTTGAATACGTTAGACAATTGTGCTTGGGACTCGGGCATGGACGGTGAAGATAATAAAAATTTTATGAGCAACGATGTATTTACCGGTTGTATACCTCTAAAACATTTATTCGGATTTTGCGAAGATTATAAAAAAATATTACTAAATTGCAATCAACAACTGATTTTAAATCGCTCGTCTACCGATTTAGACGCATTACGTATGACGCAAACCGGAACCCCCGAAAACGTTAGAAAAAAATAAAAAAAATACGATTGAATTGATTAAAGTGATATGGAAGATGCCTATAATCAGAGTTAATGATAAAGAAAAATTAAAACTGTTGAAAGTGATAGATTCACGTAAAACGTTATCATGTGCGTTCAGAACCTGGGATCTATGTGAATATCCTGTACTACCTAGAAATACTTCACATTCATGGACGATAAAGTCTAGCAGCTTGCTTGAAAAACCTAGATTTATTTTGTTTGGATTACAAACAGATAGAAAAAAAAATATAGAAAACGACGCTGGGCGCTTTGACCACTGCCAACTAAAAAATCTTAAGGTACACTTAAATTCTGAAGTGTTTCCATATGAAGACTTTCGTGCTGATTTTAAAAATAATACCATCAGCTTACTGTATAAAGCCTATACAGACTTTCAAAAATCGTATTACGAGAGAGATTATTCTGAACCATTGTTATCAAAAAATGTTTTTCAAACATATGTTCCAATCGTCGTTGTCGATTTATCGCATCAGAATGATAACGTAAAAGCATCGACCATAGACCTACGAGTAGAATTTGAAACGGATACGGTTATTCCTGAGAAAACTGCAGCTTATTGTTTAATTTTACATGATCAGATTATAACTTATAACCCGTTTAGCGGTGATGTTAGAAAACTGTAATTTTTATACATAAATATGTATATTATTTCTATTTGTAATTATTATTTTTTTTTATACCTTGTAAATATATTATTTTTACTTTGTGAATATTTTTATTACCTTATTATTAATAAATAAAAAGAAAACTTTTTTTAAAAATAACTGACTTGTTTTTATTTTACACAAATACTATACAAATATTATACAAAAATATTTTTACACAAAAATACATTAAACAGTGTGTCGTCTTTTGGGTAGTAAGTTGGTAATATTGTATTGCGGTCCGTATGGTCTATCGTTTTCGTCTGTACAGCTTGTCTGTGATGGAGGGGAGATATCAGAAAGAATTTCCTAAAACATGAAATATTAAAATATTTGTTTTTTATAAAGTAGGTTTTGTTATATTACCTCATTAAATATAGTGTAAAATGAAGGCGGTGAAAAAGGTTTCTCGTATCCCCATAAAATATAATATATTAATATTGGTATGATAAAAATAAAAAAATATTTTTTTTCTTACCTCATCTTTTTCTAATTCGTCCAACCATCTTTGTGCGATATGTTCAGCTGCATGTAATTGAAGCTGACTTGTGAAATTGTAGTCATTTACATGTGTTGCAATGCAAATGTTGTTAATGCTTTTCACGCGAATTGTCATATCTTCAAGCGTTCTA
The DNA here is from genome assembly GCF_020184175.1 of Aphis gossypii. Taxonomy (NCBI): domain Eukaryota; kingdom Metazoa; phylum Arthropoda; class Insecta; order Hemiptera; family Aphididae; genus Aphis; species Aphis gossypii. Next base: position 72,240 of record NW_026083015.1, read on the forward strand.
GTTTCAACCTTGGTATTTGTTTTTAAGTATGATGCGATTTGATTAATTTGCTGTATTACAAGCGGTTTAACGATTTTGGTTTTTCTCTCGATGATCTCGAAAATTGACCACTCTAAATCTTGTAACTTTAATAAGTCGTTACGATTTAACAATATGCGACATCCGTCTTGAATTTTAGACTTTATAATGAGCATATTCTCTCCTTGGTACACCATACTAGATATTGTAATTGAATCGGAATCCAAAAATAAATTACGCTTATACTTTTGTGGTTGTTCGAATATAAATGATAAAATGTTTCCCATAAGTCGGAAAATACGTTTGAGAAAATCGGCGGAAATATTTACAAAACTTGATGGTGTTATAATGTGAATCACGGTGTTGAATTCATCTGTCGGATCGAGTCCGATGTTTAAAAACTTGCGAGATGAAAAATCAAGGAAAAAATTACTGCAATCGATTAGGTTAGCCGGTGGTGACGGACGCACATATGTAAAAACAGTCTTCTTGTAAACAGCACGCATGTTTTCAATCGAACCAGCCATATTCAAAAATTTTATCACAAAACAACGCACTTAATCGAACGAAGAGTGGAGATAGACTGATTTCATTTCAGATTTTGAAACCCTCACATGTATATTTTATGGTAGGGATTTCTTCTACAAGTTTAAAGTATGCATGTCAGAACATGTTAGATTATTGAATAATACTATTGTTTGTAATGCAGACAAGACTCTACATGCTTGTTATACTATAATTTTTCAAATGGTAATATGCCGGTAATATGTGATAACAACAAGGATAGATAGCGTATGATAATTCGTCTGACTATTGTTCACAGAATTTATATTTATTTTGGAATTTATACTTTTTATTTTCACTTACAAATATTTTGCTTACACAGGGTGCTTTGCGTAAAAAATATAATATTCTGGGATAGAACCGATCCGGGATATGTACAAACGTAACCAAACATATATTCCCCCGCTACTATTCTACCCCATTGACATGTATCATCAAAACTGATACATTTAAAGAAAAATTACACGGCCATATGAAAAACTTACTAGCCAAGCATTTACATGATGTGAGTACAATAATATGACAAAATAGTTCTGTGTATGATAACTGTTGAATATACATTAATATGTTTACGGTAATATAGTACGGTAATATGTGTACGGTAATATAGTACGGTAATATAGTACGGTAATATAGTACGATAATATGATAACCATGGCGATGGATGTGGGGGCGGCGGCGGCGCGGCGGGGACGGGGGCGGGGGCGTCTCAGCTACGGCGGCGGCTCAGCGGCTCAGAAGCTCAGGTTCCAGAACTCTAATTTTACACCTACTATGGCCTGCCCTCGAGTTTCGTAATTTTGTAACGGTCTAGGCTATTAGAGATTGCGCCGGATATCAGTACTCGGTTATATCGATCGATTGGTGAAAATTCGAAATCCATAATAACAAACTTATGCGTTTTAACTCTATACGAAAATATATTAAATAAAATAAAAATAAAAATACAGAAAAAAAAATAATAATAATATAATAATACAATTATCCCACTTTTATATATATATATAATAACCAAATTATTCAGTTATTCTGAAATGTGAATACGACTTCTTCTTATCATTCGTTTTCTCATACACTTATAAGCATAGCATCTCCATGACTCGGTTTATACTGGGGTTTGCCTTATAGAATTCTGATGATCCATAGGTGGAGCCACAGGGCGTGCAGGGTATGCAGCTGCACGCCCTGATCGCCCCAAAATCCGCTATAATTTAAAGGTTACATAATACATTTTAAATATTGGATTAATAATATGATTTCCACAGAACTACCAAAAAATTGATTTTTATAAATAATTAACTGCTGTGTTGTCAATTGTCATACTGGCAGCACTGAGCTACCGATTTGTGATATCGGTACTCATTTATGATTATGATATCAAGTAATGATTAACGGTTGACGGTTGTGTAAACATAATAAAATTTGATTTGTATCGTTGTGTTCTTCTTAGATCATATTCTGTACCTATGTCCTATACGTCTTGTGTCTTGTGATTTTTATATGATCTAAATTCTAAGGTTGTGTTGATCGCTTAATTACTCACTATTCAGTACCTGTCGCCGTATACTCGTATGGATGTCCGTACTTGTTTTATTCATCATATAGCGAACACTGAACTGTGAAGTCAAACATGACTGATTCTGAAGAGTCTACAAAGCGTAAAGGTGGCTCAGAAAAAATCAGAGATAAAAAAAAAACGAATTCTTGAAAATGATGCAAAAACGTGTGGTGACATTCGGAATATGTTCTTCAAATCCAAGGTATTAATATTATATACTACCTTTTAATATTACCATTGGAGATTTTTATTCATTTTTCAAAATATTTCTACACTAATAATCTTGTTATGAATTTATGATAATTATTTAAGTGTTTAATTTAATGATGTTTAAAGGGTGAAAATTGTCCAAGTTCCAGTACAGAATCACAAAATAAAATGGATGATGATGATGATACTTTAATCCCCAGTTCCAATATTGTATGTGAAGTGAATAGTTACATAAATATTATTTAATTGCCTATTTGCCTACCAAATATTTTGCCAATACATTTAAATAACTTGTTTTATGAATAACCCTTGCCTGTATATATATTTTTTAAGGATACAAGCAATATCCCATGTCAACCAAGTATACCATTTGTAATGAATACTCAACAAAGCAATATAAATGAAGTAAATATATTTAGAAACAATAAATACCAAAATCTTACTACTTACTAACAAATTAACTATACATACCTAATACCTATGTGAATTGTGTTTTATCAATAACAAAAATATACATTATTATAGTTTTGTATAGCCTAATAGTCTTGTTTATATGTCAATGTTTTAAAATACTTTATTACTTATAAAATTTTATTTATGTATGTCTTAGGATTAAATATGTATTAATAAATATTTATATTAATCATTAATCATAACGTCTTGTATTACTAAATAACTATGTTTAACTATTTATAGTTACTCATTTGAAAACAGCAATGAATGTTTTAGTATATTTGGAATAAAAATAAATATTTATTTTGAAGATTAGAAGTAAGTTTATTCATACCTATATTATACTTTAGTTGGTATAGTATAAAATATATAATGTATTGTTAATTATATTTAGGTAGAAGTAAAGCATAGTTAAGTGCATGTTTAAATGTTGCTTTCTTTGTCATTATTATTTAGTAGGATCAACATATATTAATTATAATAAACTAAAAGAATACGGGTTTCTTATTTTTAGACTTATATACCACTACCACATAATGATAGTAAAAATAAAATAACTGATCCTATGGATACCACTGCCATCTAATAGACTTGAAAAAATGGAAAGGATTAAGAAAGGACCTTATCAGCCAATGAATATACAATTTCCTCGAAAAACAGTAGGTACTTCTAAAAGAAGTTTTCATTCGAAATGGTATTACGATTATAATTGGTTAGAGTATAGTCAAACATTGGATGCTGCATTTTGTTTCCCTTGTCGCTGTTTCGCCCTTCAATTAACATCCAAAAGAGGACATAGTGATCTAGCATTCATTAAAAAAGGATTCACTAATTGGAATATAGGACCACAGAAATTGTGTGCTCATCAAACAAGTGAAACACACATAGCTAGTATGTTTTCAATGTCTGAAGATTTAAAAAATAATCCAATTGATATCATACTAGAAAATGAAAAAAAATTAGAACTAAGTCAAAGAGAAGAAAAGAGACAAAAGAATAGAATATTTCTAAAACAACTTATAGACGTTATTATAACCATTGTAAAAGGAGGCCGCGCTTTACGAGGACATGATGAGTCACAATTCAGTAACGAAAAAGGATTGTTTTTAGAAATTGTTAACCTGATGTCAAGACATGATCCTCTTATGAAAAAATATTTAGAAGACTCCCCAAAAAATGTTACTTATCTGAGTCATCAAATTCAAAACGAGATTTTACAGAGTATCTTAAATGTTGTACAAAGAACAATAACATCACAAATTTGTAACAAACCTATATCGATAATTTCAGATGATACAACTGACGCAGGTCATCATGAACAGATGTCTGTGGTTGTACGATATTTTGATATGGACTTATTTGTGCCAGTTGAACGTTTTATTTGTCTTAAGCGAATATTAAGTGTTAATTCTAATGCCATATTTTTAGAGTTGTCAGAAATCATGTCCACCTATAATCTTAATTGGAATGATGTGGTGTCTGTATGTTTTGATGGTGCTTCCACGATGTCAGGATGTATTTCGGGAGTTCAAACTAAATGTAAAGAAGAAAATTCAAGAATCATGTATGTGCACTGTTATGCTCACTGCCTCAACTTGGTTTTAGTAGATGCTTGTACTACTAGGAGAAATATTCCAATGATATTTGATTTTTTCGGAGTTGTTCAATTGTGTTATTCATTTATTGAAGGTAGCACTGTACGACATGCTATTTTAGAAAAAATATCAAAAGATACTAACATACAATTGAAAACAATGAAATCGTTATCTACTACAAGATGGGCATGTAGAGCAGAAGCCGTTGCATCACTAAAGCATAATTACTTAGCTCTTATCCCAGCAATAGAAGAAATAATTTCTTCTACTTCAGCTACTGATGTATGTGCAAAAGGACGTGGTCTTCTATTTCAAATAAAGAGTTTCAATTTTATATTAGGATTAGAAATAATGCAACCAGTTTTACAATTGATAAATAAAGTTAGTAAAATGCTTCAAACAGAAAATTATGATTTTCTTTCAGGTATGGCAAATGTAAAAGCTCTTCGTTTAGCATTATTAGATATGAGAACAGAAGAATATTTAAAAAAAATATTTGATACAAGTGTATCTATATGTAAATAATTAGATGTTCCAATTCCTTTAATTAATAAAAGAAAAATCTCTTCTCACATAGACAGTAACAAAACACAATTTGTTCAAGAAACAAAAGAATCGGAACTTAGAATATCAGCTTTTTATCCAGTGATGGTTCATAGTATTGATGAACGATTTAGCCAGGACACTATACAAGCTATACATGCAGTTGATAGTTTACTAAATATGGATATATCGCAAACAGAACTATCATATCTATCAAAAACCTTTCAATGTGATATTGAAAAACTAGAAATAGAAGTGAGGCTAATAAAAAATAATTCTACGATTCCTAATAAAGACAGTTTCAGTAATAAAAGTAAAATCCATGAATGGTTAATTTGGCTGAAGTCTAATGACCACTATATAAATACTTTAACCAATTTTTTAATGTTATTCAAAAGTTTGTAGTGATCCCAGTAAGAAGTTGTACTTGTGAGAGGTCTTTCTCTAAATTGACCCTAGTCAAATCTAAATTAAGATCTACCATGAAGCAAGAACGATTGAATGCTTTGATGGTATTGACAGTAGAGCAAGAAATGGCAGTCAATGTTGATGCTGATGCTGTTATTGACGATTTTAAAATAGCGGTAGATTTTAAGAGACGAATGTCATTATAATAATTCTGAGTAACGTTTATTTAAGTTAATATTATCAATAGGTATGTATGTATTTTTTTTTTATTATTATTAGTAATGACATAAGTAATGTAGTTAAATATTTTTATTACATACTTCAATCTTAATTATTATTAAATATAACGTGACTATTAAAAACATTTTTGCGATTTTATGAATTAGCTCCCCCCTCCTCATTCTACTCCCCTACTAGTGGTGGGCCGATTTAGATTCTGCATATGCTGAACAAAATTTTGGCTCCGCCTATGGATGATACTCTATACGCTAGGGTCTGAAGTGCCTTCAATTCTTCGTCGCTTTCCTCTCCTGTCAGAGTCGGTGGTACTAATTCACGATAATGATGGTGGCTTGTCCCACAGGGGCTCTAATAAGATATATATACATTTATGTAAACAAAAAAAAAACTATATTTTTCTCTAACTACGTAATATTATTTATGACTACCTACTAATATAATACTACTATTAAAAAAAAAAATTATTATTTATTTTATAATTCGGTCTTGTAAAACAATTTAACATTGTTTATGTGTATACGATAACCTTTTCGACCTTTATTTACCGTGATATTTTCATTATCGTGTACTTCTAGCACTTCGTATGGACCTGTCCAATTTCTACTCAATGTGTTACGTTAATTATGTTCTTTAATTAGGACTTTGTCCCCCTTTTGTATTTTTATCGCATGCATGTTTTTATCATAATAGTTTTTATTAGCCTCTTTCTTTTTAATTAAATTGGCGTGTGCCATTTTGTGTGCTTCCTTCAGAATACGTTTTAGATCGCACACGTAATTATAATTATACTGCGCTTCGGGTTCCTTATGAAATGATGACGGAATATTCGGTTTCCGTCCGAATACTAATTCATACGGCGTATATGACATTGATGTATACACCGTAGTGTTATAGCAAAACATCGCGTATGTTAATAATCTGTCCCAGTTATTGTCCTTATCGACAAAACTCCGTAAATATGTTTTTTATGTTAAATGGCTCCGTTCAATAAAACCGTTTGTCTGAGGATGCCAAGAGGTGGTTTTAGATTTTTCGATGTCTAATAGTTTGCACATATTTTTAAAAATATCTGATAAGAAATTAGTCCCGCAGTCCATGAGTATGGAGGTCGGAATTCCGAAAATACATACGAAATGTTCTACAAACGCCTGAGCTACTGTCGGTGCGTCCGTAGTACTTAAAGCTACGACTAATGAGTATCGAGATAATTCGTCTTGCAACGTTAATATATATGTGTTTCCTCCTGTCGCTGGTGTTAGTGGCCCCACTATATCCAAACATATGCGCTCAAAAGGTTTTGTTACTGTTGACGTAATTAACATAGGTTGTTGTGTTTTTATGTGTGATTTAATTTTTTGACAAGTTTCACAATTTTTAATGTATTTCTTAACGTATTTTTTCATATTTTTCCAAATGTAATTAATTTGCAAACGTTTCATTGTACGGGACACCCCGGAGTGCCCCCCCCCCCATTGATGTATCGTGATAATCATATAGAGGCCGGTTATGTACACATGTGGCGCGGACAACGGACACTGCGTGAACTTCTTTCGGGAGTGATAAAATATGATAATTGTAATTTGTAATTTATAATAGTATAATACGCATGATGTAGACATGTAGTACCTACTATAAATAGCATGATTTCAGATTCGTACGAATGTTCAATTATTTGTAAAGACGTAAAATTTTATATTATAATATTAATTCTCAGTTGATCATAAACTATTTATTATTGTTTCGATACTATTAATTCTTTTTTTAGAAAAATGAGCAAATCAAATAATAATTGTTGTGTAGTTTCTTATAACAACACCTATAAAAATTCGTCTAATATTAAATTTTATAATTTCCCTAATCGTCCACACGAAAAAGACCTAAAAAACAAATGGATCAAAGCTGTGAATCGATTAGAGTAAATATAATTAGAAATTGTATATTTTAATGTAGGTATCTAGTCAATTTAGTAAAGAGCAGTAATTGAGTTATTGTGAACAATTTAAGCAAATGTATTTACATTTGCTTAAATACAATTGTTTTATACTAAAAAGATAATAATAATAAGATTTTTATTTTATTTTTTTTAATATTTTCTCTTTAATCAGATAGGTAATTAACCAAATCACAATAATAATTGTTATTTTACCTATAAGAATTAATTGTACTTTCTAATCATTAACAATTATTGCACTTGACTTTATTGTTCATAAAGAAGTATTTAGATAAGTAGGTCACTATATTATGTCTATATCAGATTAAAAAATATTTAATTTTACAGTAAAAATGGTAAATTATGGCAACCAAATGGAAGGTCAGTCATATGTAGTGCACATTTTGTTGGAAATACTAAGTCAAAAAATCTACTTCACCCCTCATTTGTACCTTCAATATTTCCTGAAATATACAAAAAAAATGAAACTAATCAAGAACATAGAATGGATAGATATCAACGTGCTCAAAAACGTCAAAAAGTATCATTAGATAATATACTTCATTCTGTTGGTATCCAGGATCATTGTGATTATATCTCAACAAGTACTGATGAAGGAAATAATTTAATGAACCAGTTCAAAAATGTTAGCACCCAAGTCTCATTTGAAAATTCTGTTAACAAGAACTTTGTATTTAGCTGTGAATTTGTAGGTTCTGATGTTTGTACACAAGCAACAATCCCAAAAAATTGTTTTAATTTGGCTTCTTCAGTACAGGATAAATCTTGTGGTCCAGATTCTCTTCAAGTTAATTCATGCCTTTCATGTAACAAATTCCATGGATTTGATTGCATCAAAGATGAAAACCAACTTAAAGATTTGACATTTAAAATTTTTAATCTTTTAATTTCATTTTTATCAGACTCAAATAAAAATGTACTTGAAATAAAAAGTCAATTATTATTATTTTTAATAAAAATTAAATTAGACATAACATTTTCTGCATTAAGTGTATTTTTTAAAATAAGTCGAAGAACTGCCTTTAGAATATTTTTTAAATTATTAGATGTGTTGTGTTCCAAAACTAAAAACTTTATATTTTGGCCAGATAAGTATTCAATTACTCAAACATTACCCAATTCATTTAAAATAAATTATCCAAACTACAGATGCATAATAGATTGTACTGAAATTAAAGTTGAACAGCCAAGTACTGTTTATCTTTATTTATTATATAAAAGTTGTTATACTGTTAAAACATTAGTTGCAGTAACTCCAAATGGCATGATTTCGTTTCTATCTAAATGTTATGGTGGTAGAACTAGCGATTCATTTATAACAAATGATTCTGGGTTTTTGGAAAAGTTAGAGCCTGGCGATGAAGTTCTTGCAGATAAAGGTTTTCCAGGAATAAAACTGAATGTGAAAATAATAATTCAATATTAGTTATGCCACCAATACTACATAATTGTCAATTTTCAGAATAAGAAGTCCTTGAAACATATAGTGTAGCCAGTGTTAGGATACATATAAAAAGAGTTTTTGCTAGACTTAAGTCATATGGTATACTTAACAAAATTAAAATTAATATTCTTCCTGAAATTGATAATATAATGCATATTTGTTGTGTTTTAACAAATTTACAGTCGCCAATAATAAAACAAAATTAAAATTCTTTAAAATATATGAAATTGTAAAATATAAATTATAAGTTTCCAAGTTTATAAAAGCTATTTAAAATTAATCATCATGTTTATATTATGTTTTATTAAATAACATTATTATGTATAATTTTTTATTAATATTTAATACTATTTGTAAATTATAACAAATATATTATATTATTATATTACTTTTACTAAAACTAAATGAGTACACTGTCTTATAGAAAAAGATTCCAACTTGAACAAAACAAAACTTACAAATATGAAATAAAATAATAACTATACAAATAACATAGGTGTTAAACAAATTATTTAGCATCAAAATTATCAACCAATTTTGGTAAAAAAAAGGAAAAATTTGAGAAAGTTATCGGGTTAGAGAAATATGACGAAGTGGTGATGAAATTACAGAAGCGCCATCTATCCAGCAAATAGTCAACTAAATTATTTTTGGTAGTCAATGGTAACCATTTAAATAAAATAAATCATTTATTTAAAATGTTTTTAAAAATGCATGCAAATAGACTAGACATACAAACTTAAATCGTTGTCATAGTAAAAAAAGAAAATAAAAATCTTTATTTATAAAAATGGAGACAAAAATGTATAAAAATTCATCAATTGAGAACAGCTGAACCGATTTCGCTAATTATATTTTAGTTGTATTTGTTATTATCTGGAGAAGGTTTTTACGAAAGAAAATTTTTAAAAAGTCAACCGAATAAGTAGAAAAAGTGCAAAATCTATTCATTGATGTCATGGATTTGAACTCGATACCATTGTCTTTATTTACTCTATGGTAGACGTAGACATCTAAACATCAGCTCGATGTACAATCAATATAATCTATGGTTTCTATAGTTATTTTAGTTTGGAAATTTGAAATTTGTTAAGTGAATTTTTTTTTAGTTCACAATAAACTGTCTATCTTCTATCTTCTATATATATAAAAATAGAGACAAAAATGCATAACATTTCATCAATTGAGAACGGCTGGATCGATTTCGCTCATTCTTATTTTGTTTGGGTCGTAATTTCCAGGAGAAGGTTCTTATGTAAGAAAAAGTTAAGAAAATTGCACGGAAAATTAAAAAAAAATACAATGAAAAATAAAAAATACCGATGACTACTATTACTATTATTATTATTATTATTATTATTATTATTATTACTGTTTTATTTTCGGTAATTATCGTAACAATTTTTTTGTTGTTATTATTTATTTTCCCCATTTTCGTAACATTTTTCACTGATGATTCGCTCCTATTGGTCGCAAGAGAAGGTGCTTATGTAGTACAATTTTAGGAAAATCCACCAGAAAACTTCGGAATCTGGATGTAAAAAAACAACAACTGTCACTGCAGTCCAGCAAGAAAATAAACTATATTAAAGTCACTATTGATTATGATTGAATATAATAATTATAGACCTGTTGTTATATTTTGTTAAAACCATAACAAAAAAAATAAGAATTAGCAAAATAAGTCAATGCCTACAGTAAATTTCAAATTCACAGCAATAAAGTAACATAACAAGTTATACCAAGTTTTATTGTTTTACCAACAGGCAACAATATAAAAACCACGAGATGGCACATTATTGTATTTTACCCACCGTAGTAAAATAAAAAAAATGATATAACTTTGAAACTTAAGTGTTAGAAATTATAAGCTTACGTACACATCTCGCGGGGTCCGCAATCCACCACGTGTGGATTGCCTACATGATAATATACTGCTCGCATAATCATAAGAGAGTCTCACGGCAACGGCAAGCAGAATGACTATAATATTATGACTTGAGTAAATCACTGACTAATAAACGTAGAGCCTGAACAATGATAGATCGATGCTTAAAATTTACATGGTACATTCGTAAAATCGTACCACAAATTTAGTGTGCAATAAGAAAGCATTTTACAAAATTCGCATATTAAAGTGGTGGTTGGTTTCACAAGATTTTTGAGAATCAAAACGGTCAATGAAAATGTCTAAGTTTTGAACACCGTTAAACCGAATATTAAATAACAAATAACAAATTCGAATCATATTATATATAATTGGCATTTTTAACGGGCAACGAAGTGCACGGAGCCAGCTAGTCTTATATATTTGTTAGTTAATAGTTAAGCAAAATATTTTTCAACTAACCTTCAGAGCTGTACTGTAAGTATTCATTTAAAATTTAATGTATAGTGGAATCTTTAGTTTTCTTACTTCTAGTCAGTGTTAGATCAATAATCTTCTTTCTGTATATTGGTAAGTTCTGATAAAGTTTATCGACTGATTTTGGATAAGCAATGCTAAAGTCTTTCAAAATCTGAAAAATAAATAATAACATCTTAATAATCGTGTGAGTAGGTAATTAGATATAAATTACAAATTATTGATAATATATCATGTACTTACAAGAAGACATCCTGCAGGTTTTTTCAAACATGGAAACTCAGTCATGTACTCTGCGATTGAAGGACCATCTTGTGACATCAGTCTTTTTAAGCGAAAGCTGGAAGTCAAATTCCAATTTGTTTCTACCAAATCCCATGGATCGCTTGAGTTCCTTAGCCAATTGAGATTTTCCTCAACAACAGATTTTATAAAATTTCCTTCTTCTTCAGCTGATTGTAGTCCTTCTGGTAATGGTATAGAATTAAAAGATGATTCTGAAGAGGTTGAACATCGTCTCTTTGAATTTATCAAACCAGATTTTCTGTACTCCCTTCTCCTATTATTTAAGCAATCGAGAAGCTTTCCTTTGACTGCTCTTTTTAAGCCTGGTCCATAAGATATGTAAAGTATAAAATATGTTGATGCTCGTTCATTTTGAAAAATTGATTTGGTATGCAAGGTTATGCAAACGTAATGATGGAATACGTCTTTGGACATCATCTCTGAGTTCTCTATTTATTATTAAATGGCACAGACGCCTACGACCTGCGCTATCCAACAAACCACTTTGACGAAATGTTGACAATAAAGATTTTCCTCCATTTGTGGTTTTTAATAGTTCCAATATTTCCTGCCAGATAAAAATTAATAATTATTAAAGAATAAAAAAATCTATATTTAAAAAAATAACATAAAATTGTCAAACATAACGCTAATAAAACTAAAATAACAATTTTATTAACTTTTATTATAACAGCAGTGCAGCACTGTTTCCGAAACTGTTTGTATAAGTTCTGTCGAGATAAAAATATTTGTATAAATTACATAAAATGTATAATAATTTGTCTAGTTCATAATCTTACATTTAATTTATATGATCGTTATTCGTTACATATTGTCATAAAAACATTTCATTGGAAATAAAATATGCAGACATTGAGGACCTTAGTAGGTATCAATATTGAATTATAATAAAATTAAGCATTGAAATATATAAAAAAAAATATGGTCAAGTGAGTAACGCTCTGCGGTAGGTATAGTAGGTCACTAGATCACTTTAATAGATGTATTAAATTTGAATCCAATGATAGGTAATATTGTATAGGAAAATGCCAATCTAAATAACTGGGGAAATTTTCAAGTATCTACGACTTATACTTTTTGAATTACAACAAATATTTTATTTCGTTTAAAGATAAATCATTATCGTTAGGCGATTTCGTAAACATTTAAAATTCAAACGCACATAACATTTTTCCTATTATGATGTTTCGGGTTTTTTTTTAGCTATTTGAAGGAAAATTTATGAAAACCCTAATGTGGAATTTTTTAACCTTGGCTATAAATACAAAAATTTTTATGATTTTTCAACTATACAATTACTTGCAAATTTTCGTGATTTTCACATATTTCCTAAAAATTTAAACTGTAAACGTTATAAAAAAAAATCGTCACTAACGATTTAAGTATAATTCATACAAATTAGCTTACCGATACACTATTTTGTGTTATAATATCTTCTATTGATTTATCAACACTACTGGTGGCACTACTGTTACTATTGGAAGCTTCAGACTGAAATTTTTAAAACAAATTATTCATATAAAAATATTATTATTGAATATGAACCTCTAGTAATTTATTAAGAATATAGGTATATATATTTTTTTTACAATAAAATTAAGTTCTGAAGTAGAAATTAAAGTATCCACTGAAGTATTATAATTAATTAATAATTTAATGAAGATTTATTACAAGGTGTTAAATAGGACAAACCTACAAATAATAAAACAAAAATGACTTACCCATATATTATTTTGTATTAAATTGGCGATCTGTATATCTGTTTCAATTAAAGGTACAGGCTGAAATTAAAACTATACAATTACTTCCATAAGAATATTTATTTTTTTAGTAAAAAAAGGGTTTGTAAAATAGTATAATGGTACCTAGTTAAATAATTTAAAGAAAATAACAATTAAAAACAAAATTTATCCTAAAATAAAAAATTGAAATATAAAAATGAAATTAACCATAAATGATAGATTATACAAGTTAATTATATTTTTAATTAAATAATTAAGAAGTGCATGTATAATAATTACTTTAAACTACAAGTACAGTCGTTGCCAGATAAATTGAGCCGGCGGCGGCGGCGTTTTTCAGTAAGTGTAGCCCAAACTAGTCGCTGGCAGTGTGGTGCATAGGTCACACAGTTGGCTACGACGCGCGCAGTCACCAGTTCGAACCCGGCTCAGTGCAAACAATTTTCTGTACTCTCTCTCCCATGCCATCGTTCTGGCTGCAGTATACTGCTAAAAACAACTAACCTAACCCGGTGTATTTCGACCGAATTGGATTTTAAATTAATATAGTAAAATAATTTTTGTAACAATTGTTGGTTTATTGAAGTATTTTCGGTAATAATATTGAAATACGGAGAACCACTGGTTTTCCGTTATCGCGCCGCCGCCGCCGGCTCAATTTATCTGGCAACGACTGTAAGTACCTATCTAATTAGACACTATTTTCAAAAAGAGAATAAAATATTTTCCATCAGTTTTCAAAAATTTTAAAATTACTTTAATGATTACAGAATATAAATCGATTTTTGTTATTCCATTGTGTATTTCATCTTGCTGAGTCAATATGCTTACGTCATCAATGATATAGTTATTATAGAGTGCTTTGGTAACAATATTGTCATCAGTAACTATTCATTTTAATAATATTTCTTGTTTTTTTTCAGCACTTTGCGTTCTAAAAGCTATAGGTAATCCTTTCTTTTTTTTCAGAAGTCCAATTGTTGTTTTTTTAATTCCCTTGGGGCGTCCAGATATTTTAATTTTTGAAGGCAGTTTAATGGACTTCAACCGTGCTTTATAAAGATATAAACATGATATAAATTATATGTTACTATATTATTATATGTGATGGTGGCGAACTTTAAGTATGGAATATCACTACTAGAAATATCGTCTGGTAATTCATCTAATTCTCCGATGTCTCTTATACCCAATAAAATGCTGGAAATTTTTTTGAGTTTTCGATTTTTAGTGATAACGTCGCGCAGAAGACAGGAATTGTTAAGTCCCCGCGCATGCGCATACAATGTCCGGGTATATAATATTTACGCATTATATCCCCGGTGTCCGGGTCTCTAGCCACAGCGAAAAATGAAATCCAGCGGTGGACTTGCTCCTTAAGTACGTGTAAGTGCTATTTGAAAATCAATGATTCCAACACAGTTATTGATAGTTTTGAAGATCACAAACACAATAAATTAGATGAAAAAACTTTGAACCGACAAAAAATTAGCAATGGTCTCAAACGAAAAGCTATCGAAGAAATTTCAAGTAAGCCATCTAAACTTTGACATGTTGAATTACAAAGAGAAAACGTAAATACATTAACTTTATCAGATACGGCTCTTATTAAAAGAAATATACGAAATATTAGATTAACTGTCCACCCTAATTTACCAAAAACTGTAATTGAAACGCATGAAGTTCTTAAAAAATTATAATTATTACAAATACGGAAGAACCCTTTCTTATGGTCAATGATCACGATAATAATATTATCGGATTTTCAACAACTTCTAACTTAACGGTTTTATGTGATTCAAATACAATATACGTTGATGGTACTTTTAAAAGTTGTCCCAAGTATTTTTTACAGATCTTTACGATTCACGCACTTGTGAATGAAATGTATGTTCCACCGGTTTTTTTTTTATTGCCAAATAAGGAAACCAAATCTTATTTTTATTCTTTTAAGTATACGGTGGATCAGTGTACAATTGTTGGTTTAACATTTTCCCCAAAATATATTTTTATTGACTTTGAAAAATCTATACATAATGCCGCGCAATAAGTTTGGCCAGAAATAAATATTAAAGGTTGTCGTTTTCACCTTGGCCAAAGTTGGTGGAGAAAAATACAATGCCTTGGCTAAGTTCAAATTATAAAAAACGAAATTCGGAGGAAAGTAATTTTTTAAAATTTTTTTTTGGTTTACCATTTTTAAGTCCGAAAGATGTTTACGATTGTTTCATTGAAGATATTATGCCAAAGCTTCCTACAAATGAAAATTTAAAATTATTTACTGATTATATTTTAAAAACATACATTGCATCAGATTCTACATTCCCGCCTAATCTTTGGGCTGAATTTTCGACTATATCTAATCGTACAACAAATAGTTGTGAATCATTTCACGCGAAGCTGAATAGTTTATTTTATACTTCTCATCCAAATATTTATATTTTTATTGATGCACTCAAAGAAATCCAATCTAATACATATATTCAAATAAGAAGTAAAGAACTGTGCAAAAAATCAAAACATAATATAGAAAAGGAGAATATACTAAGAGAACAAATGACGAAGTACAAAAATAATGAAATCAGTAGACTTGACTGTATTAAGCTCGTATCATTAAAATATTTACCCGTTTAATAGGTATCAAGAGTATTATTTATCTATTATTATTATTGACAAAATTTATTATTATATTATGTATTATTTATTGAAAAGATGACACTATTTACCTATTATTATTAGTATTATTATTGACAAAATTAATTATTATAAATTATTATATTATGTATTATTTATTCAAAAATTGATTACCTATTATTATTAATTTAGACAATAGGTATTAATTACTAGAAGAATTATTAATTTACCAGGGAAAATATTTACTATAACTATTTATATTTACAAGGGACTCAGTCTCTTACATTTTTTTACGAGGGACTCAATTTACCTATGACTAAATTTTTGGTGGGACTCAGTTTACCTAAAAATAATAATATGGGACTCAATTTACCAAATCCGGGCGAGTGTTAGAAGAACTGTGATAGGTTGTTAGCTGTCGTCAGCGCTCCCGTGGCAATAAACATGCGCAAAAAAAACGAGTTTTGGTCGGCGAGTGGTTCACTCTTAGGTGGAATAGAGTATAGTATGTGGAATTTAAGGCCATAAAATCACGTAATTATTTAGATATACAAATTGTATTTTATGATATTCTAGTTTAATATAATTAGTTTGTATTCTTATATTTAATTATTTTTAAGAATTGTTTTGTTATTTATGTTATTATTAATCCAAATAAATATATATATATATTATATAAAAGTAAATAAATTAGTCTTAGTGCATGCATTGAATTGCTTAAATATTATTTTAATTAAATTTTAAATTTTAATTAATATTCTTTTATCAATAAGATACCTCTCCTATTTTAATTCTAGAATTAAAATAGTGCCAACGAGACCTGATGGTTACCAATTGTTTTTAATTTTATGATTTTCCCGTAAGAATTAAATAAACTAACGTTTAACCCTTTGTCGACCGACGGTACTTATAAGTCCACCGAAATAAAACGTGTATGAAATATCATAAAACGTTATTTTTGTGTTTCTAATGGGTCGGTACTCACGAGTACCATCTACCGATTACATAAATATTATTTTAAAAGCGGTCGTACTATTATTAAATATTTTATCGGCGATTAATTTCGGGAACTGCAGCATTCAACACATACACATGACTTGGTATTTTTCCTTTCTATTTATATGTACATATATTATCATTTTATCATAAGAAATATTTTGTTTATGTTTAGATATATGTCTAGATGGATTATCTGTTTCTGTTATTGCGATTTCATTATCGATATAATGAAATATTTATAAATAAGAATATGGACTTGTAAGTACCATTGGTCTTTCACGGCGGTGACATTAGTCAGTTGTCGACTAGTAATCGTCGCCGTCGTATGTAAATGTTTGATTACTGCCGACGTATCTGTGAAATCGTTTTTTTTACGTACCATACACATTTTTGTGTTAAAAGTCAGAATTATATAACCATAGGTAATAATATTATTTTAAAATGACAAATAATAACGATGATTTGTTACTTCAGTGGTTAAATGAAGAGATTCCGTTAGATAATAATGAGATTACCGACGAAGAATTATCGGATGACGAAGACAATATTACGAAAGGTAAAGATTTTTTTTCTGTGATCGATAATAATCCATCTGTAGAAAATATAGTGACAAATGAATTAGAAATTGAAAATGAAGATAGTTTTGAATTTATTCTGGATAATACTGATATTAATTTTTCAAATATAATTGAGCCAGTAGAACCTGTAGTGATAGCTGTGCCGACTTCTACTCAAATTGTCAATCCCCTCGACACTTCTGGCCCTTCTAATAATATCAAATCTCCGCCTTCCAAAAGGCTTAAAAACACTTCAAAAAAAAAAAAAGAAGATATCTCACAAATTCGCCGTAAATGGAAAAAGATAACTGTCAAAACATTAGAACCCGATTATTCACTTCCCGATGGACCCGTTGATGGCAAATTCAAGGGGGAAACTGCTACGTCAATATTTTTGGAATTTATCGATGGTTTTATTGATCAACTTGTGTATCAAACAAATTTATATAGTATTCAAAGAGGACGTCCTTTGAATGTAAAACGTTTTGAAATTCTGAACTTCATAGGTATACATTTTTAATGGGATACAACAAACTGCCAAGTTGGAAACATTATTGGGCAACATCTGATGATTTAAATGTTCCCTGTGTGTCAAATACAATGAGCCGTAATCGATTTGATAATATTTTATCAAATCTTCATGTTCAAGACAACTCATTGATCCCAACAAATAATAAAGATAAACTGTTAAAACTTAGGCCTTTCATAAATTACTGTAATGAAATATTTTCTACATCTTACCATGGAACGAGAGAACTAAGTATTGATGAATCGATGATTATTTTTAAAGGTCGTAACTGTATGAAACAATATAATCCTCAAAAACCTATCAAACGCGGATATAAAATATGGTGTTTATCTGACCAAAGGGGATATATAAAAAAATTTAGTATTTATCAAGGCAAAGATGAGCAATTATCTGATGAATTTGAGTCATTTGGTTTGGGTGAGCGTGTTGTATTGAATTTGACGAAAAACGAGTGGAATAAAAATAAAAAATTTTTTTTTGACAATTATTTTACTTCATTGCCATTGCTAGAAAAATTAAAAGCAGAAAATTCACTAGCATGTGGGACAATCCGATCAAACCGTAAAGATGTCCCGGAATTATCTGAAGATAAAAAAGCGCCTAGAGGTTCATCAGATTATCGCATTACCAACACTGGTATTGGTGTTTACAAATGGAAAGATACCAAGTATGTTATGTTAGCATCAAATTATCATGGTTCAGAAATAACAACTGTTACAAGAAAGGATAATTGTGGTCGAAAAAAAGATATTCTATGTCCACAAGTTGTTCGTGATTATAATTGTTATATGGGTGGTGTAGATCATGCTGATCAACTTAGAACAACTTACGGTGTTAACAGAAAATCAAAAAAGTGGTGGCACCGAATATTTTGGGGTTTATTAGACATTATGTTTGTAAATTCGTATGTGGTATACAAGCAAATACATGGAAGTATTACTTTATTGGATTTTCGTCGTTCAGTCACACAAGGACTTTTGACTTTACGAGAACTTCCTAAATCAAATAAAAGACAGTCAACTTCAACACCAAAAAATAAAGGTCCGGCAACAAAGAGGAGAGGAAAAGAATGGTCAGTGTCAAAAGATGTGCGTTTAACTAATCGAGGAATTCATTGGTCAAAATTTGTTACTAATCGAGGACGTTGTGAAGTTTGTGCTATAAACGGAATTCAATCAAGACCATATTCAAAATGCTAACATTGCAATGTATTTTTATGCTGTAACGATAAAAAAAATTGTTTTGCGGACTATCATGATATAGATTGTTCATAACTAGTATAACTCATATGCATAAAAAATTATTATACCTAATGTGTTCATAAGCATAATGTAAAATAACTACTTTTTTTTTAATTATAATATTTTTATTTGACTGATATGGAGTTATGATTTTCTTTTTATTTAACCAGCATATAAATTGACACCTATTAATTTCCATGATAAAAAAGTTTTTGGTAACAAAATAATTCATATGGTAGGTATTGACCTAATAATATAACATTTTTTAGACTAAAATACTTAATTTACACTTAGGAGCTATTGAGGTTTTTAATTTATATGTAAATATTCTAAAAAAAACTTTTACGCTTATTTTTACTAAGAGTAACATTTTTAGAAATAAGAGAAGAACATTTTTGTTTTCTAAAGTCGTAAATAAATTTTGGTATATTCCACATGTTAAAAATTATATGGCAAAATTACTGTTGGTACTTTGAAGTACCATTAAAAAAAAGCCTAGATGACCGACGGTACTTCCAAGTACCATGATCCTAACTCAAATTTGATTAAAAAAAAAAAAAAAAAAACCAAAAAAAATGTCTTAAATAGGTCAAATATAATATGTTTATGCAAAAAAAACTTTAAAAAATATTTTGATTCGATGCTTGGTCAACAAAGGGTTAATAATAAAATTAAATGGCAAAATATACTCAATTATATGAGGGAATATTGAGTGGTTTTATTCTATTTTTGGCGCAACATTTAGACAAATATTAAGCACTGTCACTTGTAATATTTTACTTTTTAACAGTCTGTTCTGAAGTTCAGTAAATACTTGTTTTCCTTTGTTTCTTTGAGCAATTACGTTGCAAATATAAATTAACTGTTTTCGTATTTGTGATCAAATATTGTATCGTGAAAATGCCATCTTTAAGCTATAAAGTGAAAAAACGAAAGCAGCAGTTCAGCCAAATGTAGTAATCAAAGCTGTTCTTCATTTCAGAGATAGGATACTCTTTGAAGATAACGGTGAAAAAAGTAAGTGAATTGCGTACTCTAATTTTTAATAATTATATATTTATTTATTATTTTACAATGATGTTTGTGTCTTTGTGTGTGTATGTACAGTATAACTTGTCGAAATAATGCAATTTAAAACTTCAGGGATGGCATGACTAAAAGAATATCTTTACTGCATTTTAAAGTCAAAAGTAAAGTTCAGATTAGTTTTAAAAAAATTGTGAAAAACAAAAAAGTGACGGTAAAACGGGAATTTTTACGCAAAAACAGTTTTCGAAAAAATTGATTTATTTATATGATTGTAATTCAAAAACGAATCACTGTAAATACTTGAAATTTTCTCCAAATGTCTTTAATAGTTATATATATACGCAGATAAATTTTCAAAATATTTTGTCTTTTTTAAAGTTATTTATAGACAACTGAAATTTTCAATTTCTCTAAGTATTTTTTTTTAAAGTGTAGATAAAAAAAATTTAGCTATCCAAAAAAACTTGAAAATCGTTATTTACGATTTTTTTTTTTATAACCGTTTTAAGTTCAAATTTTTACAATGTAATAAATATGTCAAAATACAAAAATGTGCAAGTGTAATTTCGTAGTTAAAAATTCATAAAATTTTTTAGTATTTATAACTAAGGTTAAAAAATTTAACACAAAAGCAGTGGCGCAACTAGTTCAACAAGGGCCCCGGTGTCATTTTTATTGAAGGGCCCTAATTTAAGTTTTTAACGCTTATTGTTGTGAACAAATTAATAAATAAATAATACATAAAATAAATTGATGATTAGAAAAATGAGGCAATATTAACAATTTTCTAGGATTTTGTAAATACAGTTAGGAAAACCCAATAATGATGGATATAATAAAAATTTAAAATTCCATGCAAATTTTTGTAACTCACCCTAAGCAAAGTCTTATTAAATCCTTCAATAGATTTACCAACAACATGCAAACAGTAAACATAATAATATATTCATAAAAACAAATAAAAATATTAATACTTATAATACTACAACAGTCATTTAGTAATGCTATATATTTTAAATATGTATAATGTATGCACATAATTTAAATAATTAAGTAATATATTTATAAATTAAACTAAATTATATGTCTTTGGTAGTATTAAATATTTTTCTAAATTCGCCTAGGATCATAACATATTTTAATAACTTATATAATATCAGTTATACAGCAAAGCCTATCTTCTAGTGTTAAGTATTTCGATGGCTTTAGCCTATATAATAGATGTTATTTTCCATACATAATTTAAATTGTTTAGGACATTTTATTTTATAATTTTGTGCCAAGTATATAATTATAATATACAGTGACTAAAAATAAATAATCAAAGTTTATTTAAATTTTTTTATTCTGTGGTATACCGGTATTTCAGTATACGCGGTATAACCAACTAGGTAAGTTTTACCCTCGTATTCACTAGTTAATGACACTCTCTAAAATAAATTAGAATGGCACTGTTAACTAGGGAGGTACGATGGGTTTGCGGTAAATCAACTATGCCTTACCCTCGTACTCTTTAGTTAATGACACTCTCTAAAATAAATTAGTAGTAACTGGGTCCCTGGGGGGCCACCACCGCCACCGCCACCGTCACCGCCACCCCCGCGACCTACCACTCACCAAAGGTACCGCCACCCGTACCACCACTCGCTACCCATCCTTGGTTAGCGCCGCCGTCACACCACCTCCCGCCCTGCCATAGATGCTGCAACCGGTACACTGCTCAGCCGTTATCTCGTAGTACACATTATCTTTATACCTATATCTATACATCTATATACGTACAAAATATATGCCCCACCACTAATCCCCACTACCAGTTCACACCTAACTTCCAGAACTCCCCCACCATTCATAATAATAATAATAATAATATTAATGACGATTAATAATTAAGCACTAATATTCAGTCATAGTTTTGTTTTAACAGTGTCAAGTTGTAAATCTCTGTTTAACTTTATCAGTATTAATATGGCAGGGCCAATAAGTGAAATGAACCGTTTGTATAAATATGTTGCACCTTCATCGCCGTCCGAACTCATCGATTGTAGTAATTTCACAATTGACTTTGAAAATCGCAAGTTTTTAAACATCGGATTCGATCCAAAAGATAAATTTAATATTGTGCTGCGAATAATTACACCGTCACGGTATGTAAATATTTCTCCAGACTTCTTGAAGCGTATTTATTCATTCATGGATAATATTTTATCCCACATTCTCGATCCTGCTGTGAAATATAAAAAATTCACTTTTTTGGAATGCGAATAGGTTTTGATCACAAGTATGGTATATAGGGGAGAGCATGTATTAGTCGTAGAGTCTAAAGAAACAAGCGGATGTAGAATTTTATTGAATAGAAGAGATCTTATGACAATTCAAGATTTAGAGTGGATGATTTTTGAAACCGTATCAAGAAAAATCAATATCGTAAGACCTAATATTTTAAATCAACTCGAACAAATATCCGAATACTTTAAAACAGATTTTAATATTGATAAATCCGCTACACTCGATGAAGTTATATCAATAATCAGAGGAATTCATATTGAATTAATCGCGAAACATATACAAAAGAACAAACAGAGTTTTTTAACCCAAATAATATTATTCGCAACTGAACAGCTTGCAATCAATTGGATGACAAAATCGAGAAATTCGTTAAAAGTAAGAATATATTTTGAAATTATTAATAAAAATATTTAACATATGCATTAAATTAGACAGTTGATGCACCGGCAGAATTTATTTCACCAACCAAGAGAAATGAGATGCTGAGGAATTAAAGGTGAAACATATTGTACATATTTTTATTACGATTACTGATTTTTGTTAATTTTAGTTTTATTCTGAAACCTTTGATGTGGAAATGCTACAACCTTCACCACCAAGATACTCAAGTATGTCTCCGTTGATGAAATATAATGAAGACGATCCTTCAAAGTCACGAGTAACTATAAATGAAACCAATAAAATATTCAAGTACTCAATTTTATTTTATTCTTAGGGTGCTGACGAGGAAAGGGGATTCAGAGAATATTTAGTAACAAATTCGATGAATCCATTAGAGGCAGCATGGGCTCCGATTCGGAAAACTATACCAAGGACGATACACGTATGTCGTATATATATATATATATATATATAATTTTTATGAGAAAAAAAAAATTATTATTATTAATTTTATAGGCTGTCGATGAAAATGATGGTCCTACGTATTTTAACAGACCATAATCCCCCACCATCTCTTTCCGACTTCATAGATGGCAAGTCAGCAGAACAATCTACTCACTCCAATACAAAAGTCTTTTTATAATTATTAATAAAATCTTGTTAATGATAATAATAATAATAATATTTCTTATATCATAATATTTGTTATTCAATACGTTATCAATACCCAGACTACGTTTCCTTCCATAATCATGTTTTATATCATATGAGTTTTTACTCCCACCCTGACTTAAGAGTAGGGATTCGTCCCCGCTCTAAACAAGCGCTCGATAGCACTGCATAAAAAGGATGACACGACCATATGACAAGTCAGTCGTAACCCGCTCTTCAAGTTAACAAGTAACATTAAGTAACAATTTCTGCGTTTAACCTTCAGTATTACATAATGGCTAATAATCTGATCGATTGTAACACATTCTTTATTGATAGCAATGTTTATT
This sequence comes from Aphis gossypii, assembly GCF_020184175.1. Classification (NCBI taxonomy): domain Eukaryota; kingdom Metazoa; phylum Arthropoda; class Insecta; order Hemiptera; family Aphididae; genus Aphis; species Aphis gossypii. The sequence continues at coordinate 96,297 of NW_026083015.1, forward strand.
TACATATTGGCTTAGATCCGGAACTTTTGTTTAATTGTGTTGTTTGTATTACAAGTAACTCTCAGTGCGTGAAAATGAGTGTTGAATTGTTTCAATCCATAAATACACTGCTTAACAACGTAAACTTTAGACTTCCATCGCACTTACTGTTAAAGGAGTTTAAATTGATGTCAATAGAGTGTGGCAGACCGTCGTGGTTGCAGCATTTGGCGTCCGTGTGTGCGGTGACGGCGGATGATTGGTGGTGGGCGGTGTTGGCCTGGTGGTGTTTGGCCTTGGGGCCGGCGCTGGTGGCTGCATCTGCTGTCTGTGCAGCCGCGGCATGACTGCCGAAAGCGTTTGGCGGTCAGCCCGTGCTGTGGCCGCCGGTCGGGACGCCTGCCTGGGGCTACGCGACCTGTTCAGGCGGATCGCCGTCGTGGGATCGCCGCTCGTTGCCGTACGGAAAACGGCCGTGCGGTCCTCCCAGCCGCGTGTGTACGCCACTCACAACACCGGATCGCGCTGCAGCTGCTCCGTCGGCATCCGCATCACCCGCGCTGCCGTGGTGGTGTTGGTGGCCTCCTCCAAGCTTGCCACCCTCAGCAGTTCCTGGCTTCGTTCCAACAGCTCCGCCGCCTGCTGGATATTGGTCGCCGTGGTTGTCGTGTTCTGCTGCATTATGACGACTGAAATTCATTTAATTTAGTTTTGGGTTTGTTGGTGGGTGGGTGGGGTGGGGTGTGGTTGTTTTGCGGTCGTCGCCCGTTTGAGGCAGGACACGTGGATTTTGCGTGCGGGTTGTTGGTCCGTAAGGAACACGCCTTTACCCACACGTTTGTACAATTTTACCGGTCCCCACCATTTCGGTGCGAATCCGGCATGAAATTTTTTGTGCGCGCTCGACAGGTGGTGCGCCTATAGTACACCGTGTCACCTGTTTTGTATTTCGTGTCCGTCTGGTCCCCCGTTGCAGGCGGTGCGTCCAGTACGGCGCTCTCACGTGTCGCCCTGTCCCTATCTGTTTGTTCGGTCGAGCTGTCCGCTGTACGAGACAGTGCCCGATCCCCCGGTCGTTTGCCCTCTCTGCCGAGGACAAGTACCGACGGTGGATATCCTGTCTGGTCGTTGCGTCTATTTCTGATTGAAAACAGTATAGGGGCTAACTTGGTTCCCCAGGTGTTGTGGTTACCGTCGACGAGTAGCGCGCGTAGACCTTTTTTTATGTCCTGGTTGCGGCGTTCGACCGGGTTGGCCCTCGGATGATATACTGGAGTTGTCCAACCCTCAGCCCCCCATCGCTCGATCGCCTTGCGCATATCGTTTGCTACAAACTGCGGCCGTTGTCACTTAAGCACACACGGGGGTATCCGAAACGTGAAAAGAACTCTCGTTCGAGTGTTTCGGTTATTGTTTTTGTAGTGGCTGTTCCGAGCGGGTACGCTTCGGTCCACCTACTAAACAAGTCCGTGGCAACCAGTAAATATTGTTTTCCCCTACTCGTACTTGGATAGGGGCCCATGAGGCCTACGCTAATTACCTCCCAGGGTTGCCGGGGCGTTCTGGAAGTGATCGGGTCATCTGCACGCGCGTTCAGTGGCTTGGTACACGCGCAAATGTGGCACAACTTGACATACAGTCGGACGTCGTTTTTTTGGCCGTTCCAAAAAAAACGTTGTCTTACCGCCCTGTATGTCTCCTTCCAACCTGGGTGGTTTGCGAGGACGTGGTCGTGGTATATCCAGATCACATTCTGCGCTTTGTCGTTCGGTACTACTATGGGCGTGTGTTCGCCCAACTTTTTCCGCAGAAGCCCGTCGGCAAAGATGTATTGACCACTTTTTACCGTGGTGCTCCCGGTGGTGTGCGCCGGCTTGCCGGCGCTTGCCCGGTGTCCCGTTGTTCATTATGTCTCGTGTTTTGGGGTCATTGGCCTGCCACGTCGCGAGCATAGCGTGTGTGATGGTGTGGCCTTCGGTCGGCTTGTCCGGGTCCGTCGTGGCGAACAGGTGTTCGGCCGGTATGCTAGTAGTAGTGACGGGTGTTGTGGTGGTGGGTGGTGTCGTGGGTACTCCTACTAGACGTTCCTCGAGGTGCTCCTCGTCTACCGGGGGCCCGGGAGCCGGATTCCGCGACAACATGTCCGGCGCCTCGTTCTGTACGCCGGGCACATGCGTGGTTTTGTAGTCCAGGTTAGCCAGTTGTAGCGCCCACCTGGTTAACTTGGAATTTGTATTTTTGGCTCGGTGGAGCCACGTGAGGGCCGCGTTGTCTGTGTACAGGTCAAAGCGGCGGGCTTCCAAATATGGTCTAAACTTGTCCGTTGCCCAGATTATCGCGAGACACTCGCGTTCAACCGCGGCGTACCGTCTCTGCGTATCACTGAACTTTCTGCTTGCGTAGGCGATTATCCGTCTTTCGCCGGTCTGTCACCCCGTTGAAAAAGAACGGCACCTGCCCCTATTTCGCTAGCATCAGTCTGTAGGCAGAACGGTTTTCCGTAATCTGGTGTCGACAGTTTTGGTGAGTTGTACAAGGCGCGTTTTATTGTGTTAAATGCCGCCTGTTCGGTCTCGGTCCATGACCATTTGGTACCCTGTTTGAGCCTTTTTTGTTAGAGGTGCTACGGTGTCCGCGTAGTTGTCGACAAACTGGCTGTACCAGTTGCAGACGCCCAGGAACTTCCGTAGGTCCCTGACTTTAGTTGGTGTGGGGAAGTGCATGATGCCCTCTAGTTTCTCCGGTTGCTTATCTATGCCGTCGGAGGTGACTATGTGTCCGAGAAATGATATTTCGGTAGATCCGAAACTGCATTTTCCGGTGTTGCACGTTAGCCCGTGTCTCTGTAGGCGTTCCAGAACTTTGTCCAAGTGGCACTGGTGTTCGTCCGTAGTGTTTGAAAACACCACTATATCGTCAAGATATACGCGGACGAACTCGTCCAGGTACCCTCTCAAAACTTCGTTCATTAAACGTACAAAAGTCATGGGGCTGTTTTTGAGGCCAAAGGGGAGGACTCGGAATTGATACAGCCCTCGACGCGTCCGGAATGCCGTATATTTTCGGGCGTTTTGGGTAAGTGGTACTTGCCAGTATCCCGACTTAAGGTCCAAAATGCTAAAAATTTTCGCGCCTCGCATTTGACGTATCAACGTATTGAGGTCCGGCATTGGGTAAGCGTCGGACTCAGTGACGTCGTTGAGTCGTCGGTAGTCGATGCACAGTCGGGGCGAGCCGTCTTTCTTTTTTGCTACGACAACGGGCGCGGCCCATGGAGACGTGCTTTGCTCTACAAGTCCCTGTTGTTCCATATCCTGTACCATGGTATCGATTATAACCTGTTTTGCCTGCGGGTAGGGATATGGTTTGAGCGCTATGGGTGTTTGGCTTTTTTAGAGTATATCGTGTTCGATTAATCTGGTGCGACCTACGTGACCACTGAAAACGTCCGGGTAGTTGCGAATTACTTCGGTTATTTTCGCGCGTGTGTGTGTGTCTCCGTGTATTACCAAATTATCGATATCTGGTGTAGGTGGGGGGTGGGTATTCCGGCCCTTCCAGCACGCCGTTGTTCTCCTATGTGACCCTAAGTGAATCGTGCTTGTTGTGTAGTCCCAGGTGACTTCGTTGTGTACTAGGAAGTCGTGTCCTAGGAGTATGTTGCAGTTTAAGTTGTCCAGGACGGCTGCGGTGAAAGTAACCGTCAGTTCTATGCTTGCAGCAAGACCAGAATGTGCAGTTGACTAAGGAGAATGTTAAAAAGATTTTACAATTGAGCGATGCCATGGAAGAAGTTATTCAGATGAAAAATATGTATGTTCGGTCCGCTTCATTGTTTCAGGCCTGTAAGATTTCAATATTTCTGGGGAAAGAAATGTCGTTACCCAAAGATACAAAAATAAGCGATGTTGAGGATTATCTGGAGCACATTGAGGTCAAGAAATTGAAAGAACGTATTTCAGTCCAAGGTACTTGCTTAATAGCAGATTTAAAGATTAAAGCACTCAAACAATTGGCAAGGGGCTGGTTATCTTCTTCACCCGAAACTGAGGTAATACTAATATATTTTACATAATGTTCTATACTTAAACAACATTTTTTTTTTTTTAGGCTGAAGTCAACAGACCGAGGACAAGAGCATTTGTAGCGCGTGAAAGGGCAAATGCAAGCCGTAGATTATTATTTGAAATAATTATTATGTAATATTTTATTGTAATACAATCAAAAAAATGTTTTTAATTATATTTTAATATGGCGAATAATTAAATAAAAACATCATAATTTTTTTTTAAAAAAAAGTTTTTTATTTTTACAAACTATTTACAATTTCCTTACATCACCATTAAACGGTTATAAGTTATATTTGATCGTGTAAAATGAGACAATAAGCTGCGGTTTTTGCTGGAATGGCCTTGTCTGTTTCGAATTCAATTCGTAAATCTACAGTCGATGATTTTAAGTTGTCATTCTGTCGTGATAAATCCACGACTACGATTGGTACAAATTGTTGAAAAATATTTTTAGGAAGTAAAGGGTCACTATACTCTCTCTCGTAGTACGATTTCTGGAATTCAGCATATGCCTTGTACAATATAGCTGTTTGCGCCGCTGCCGCCGATCGACACACACACACACACACACACACACTCACGTACTGTTAATTGTTTATTTATATTGTTTTATTTTTATTAATTGTATTGTGAATTATTATATAATATGCTAATCAGGTATCGGCGCGTTATCTGCTGCCGCCGGTTCGCCGGTCCGCGTAGCTTAACACGGCCGCCGCAATTTTTGTCTTTCTCCGTCCGCCGTCTGAGATAGTCCGCCGCAATATTGCTATACCGAACAAGAACGTATTCCTTTTTTTTATAAGTTTTTGTGATTGTCGCTGGCGCTAATCGCCACTTACTCATCCTTGTTTTTTATATAGTACTTATATTTTACATTACATTGCGTGGGCGCTAATCGCCGCGTCATATTATTATATTATTATTATATTGTTATTAACTTGTTTATTTATACGTGTGCGCGAATCGCTACGTTTGTTGTTATTATATATATATTTTTTGTGTGAATTTTATTTAGTGAATTATAGGCATAGGTAGCGGCTGGCCAGCAGTGCACCGACAACCCGTGAGTTATTTTTTATTGTTATTTATTTATTATTATTGTCTGGCCAGAAAGGCCTTTCTTTTCTATATTAACTATACCAAGTTACTGCTCTAATAGCGTTTTGTTTTGTATTATAATTATTGTGTTATTGAGCCAGAAGGGCCATAACTCTTTTTCATTGGGTTCTATTATATCTATATTTTATTCTGTTTAGCCATAAGGGCTACACAGCCTTTAATATTTACTGTTTATATATTTGCAATTATTACCTAAATATTTTATATATTATTATTAAATCTGCTTGTGCCGAACCGGCAATTATTTTACTTATCATATTTTATATATATTTTACTTGTCGCGCCATAAGGGCCGTTTATTTATTATATTTTATATTTTGTTTGGCCATAAGGGCCGCGAATTTATACATACCTTTTTTTTACTTGTTGGGCCAAAAGGGCCGTAAATTATTATTACTGTTTTGTTGAATTATATAGCTGTTATTACCATTTAAATTGAGTTACCATTATTTATTGTAGTTACCTATTCGTTAGTTTAAGTACACACACACATATATACACACGTACACACACCACCGCATACTAGCACTCACAGGTCTTGCTCGGCGAACCTGGCCACTTTCTGTTGAGTGCTATACCTATATACACACAGTTTACACAAATCGGTCGGTGTGTGAGTGCAGCGCGCGAAGCGCCGGGTTACCGGGCGCGCGTATTATTATTATATGCTCCCGGCCCGTACAATAGCCGTAACATTGTTTGTGAAATCTGCACGAAAATCTTCATATGGATATACTTCAGAGTTTAAATGTACTTTTAGGTTTTTCAAATAGCAGTGATCGAATCGTCCTGATGGATTAAATAAATTATTTTTTCGGTTCGGTTTGAAGTCCGATTAATGCAAATCTAGGTTTCTCCAACAAACTGCTTGATTTTACCGTCCACGAATGAGAAGTGTTCTAAGGGAGAACTGGATACTCGCACAAGTCCCAATTTCTGAACGCACATGCAACTGGTTTACGAGAGTCTAATACTTTTAACAGTTTTATTTTTTCTTTATCACTAACTCTGATGATGGGCATATTCCAGATAATTTTATTTAATTCAATGGCTACTTTTTTAAGTTTTTCATTAGGAGTTGTCGTCAAAACATACAACGCATCAAAATCTGTAGATGATCTGCTTAAAATTATTTGTTGATTACAGTTGAGCAGTATTTTTTTATAATCTTCACAAAATCCAAACAAGTGTTTGAGCGGGATACAACCAGCGAATTTGTTATTTAACATGAAATGTTTATTTTCACTGGCATCCATATCTACATCCCAAGCAGCATTTTGTATAGTCTATTCAAAATGAGACCGGACCCCGGCGGCCGAATTGTGCGCATGGGCGTGGCTTATTTCTGCGGCTCGGCCTGACACGCCGCCGCCGACGAGAGCGCCACATTATTCTCTTCTTCTTCTTCATTATTATCGACTGCAGACGAGTACAAATAATTTAAAATGCATTGTTTAGCTATGAAGCGTATTAATTTGTACGACACTATCAGATCGCCGGTCGGACGTGAATTATCAATGTATATAAATAAATAATATAATAAATGCAACGTATAATATAAAGATTAAGTATGTAATTAAAGTATTGTTTTTTTATAAACATTACATAGGTTAGTTTAATTTAATTAATACTCAACAAAAAGCTGAGTATACGTCAGTTATGCATAAATTACAATTGTATAAAAACATTATAATACATTCAGTCACTTATACAAATAAAAATTACACAAATATCTACAGTTTAAAAATGATTGGCAAAAAAATATTTATAAATAATTATTATGTACAAAATATATCATGGAAATAATTACAAGTCATCGTCAGAATTGGAAGTATCGCCTGTTATGGTGAGGACACAGGGTTCTAAATTGTCTATAATTGCATCCATATTTTCGTCTACTTCTGTCATTTTATCCTCCTCTGTTTTAACATGTTGAAGAAAATTTTGCCAATTTTCGCTGGTGACCCGTTCAATTGCCGTGTTCAGAAGGAGCTTAACGTCATCGATTTTGTATGTCGTATTGTGCTGTTTGACGTAGCCCTTAACCATTGCCCATGCCAATTCTATCGGGTTCAATTCGCAATGGTAGGGTGGTAATCTCAATACATTATGCCCGGCGTCTTTGGCCATATTGTCGACAACATATGACATATACTGCCCCTTTATTTCTTTGACCTTCGCCAGTAATTGTGGCTTAAACATTTTTTGGTCAATGACAACGTTTTTTGAAATTAACCACGATATAATGTCTTCTTTTTTTGTGCTGGATGTCGGTATTTTCTCTGTCCTGACCGAGTGATACGGGGCATTGTCCATCACAATTACCGAGTTTGGATCAAGGCGTGGAAGAATTGACTTAAACCATTCGTGGAAGTTGTCACCATTCATTTCGTCATGGTAGTCTGCACTATTTTTTTTTGATTCAAAAAATAACAGACCACCATCTACAAAACCTTTGTGCGAGCCAATGTGTACAATTATCAAACGTTTGCCCTTGCCAGTCGGGTTCGTAACACCTGTTGTCAGACCTTTGTTAAAAGCGTCATGTTTTGACCGAATTGTCTGGTCGACCCATACTTTGTCAACACAATCACCTGCATTTAGCCACGTTTCGTCTAGATAGTAGACGGTACGACCTTCTTCTCTATATTTACGTACATCGTACAAATAATTCTGACGCCAAACCAACAGATCTTCTCGCTCCGTCAACACGCTGCATCTTTTCCTCTTGGTGAAGACGAAGTCCAATTTCTTTATCAACGAATACAACGAAGTGCGTTTGAAATCGGGAAGGGCAGGATCTTCATTCACCGCATGCAAAATTTTGTCGATGGTTGGTATTTCTTTTCTCAACCAAAAGGAATGAACTTTTTGACGAAGTGCATTACGATCTAAGTCGTCAATGCTATCGAACAGACATTTCTTATTACGTGTCTTATTAGGAGACGTAACAGTTCCGGTTTTTTTTGTATTCGGAAATAATTGAAACTATCGAATTGCGACCAATACCTGTGATATTTGAAATTTCAACCATCATTTCCTTGTACGGCTTACTCGGAGACTTCAATTTCATGTCCTTATAAATGTTGATAATCATGGTCTTCTGACGGCTCCATATCATCTAAAAAACAAATTTATATTTAATTTGGTCAAACTTATATTATTTTGGGAAGTATGTTATATATCTATTCCGTATTTTTAATTTCGAAAATCAAAATTCGTATAAACAAAATTTCGAAATGCCGGTGAAATAAAAATCATAAAAATTAAACGTGTATTATTACAGTACCGATATTATTAATTTATAATATTTTACTCACTTTTCCTGGAATATTTCTTTTTTTAGGTGACATAGTTTTCTCCACGTTGTCCAATTCAGAACCATATCCACACGATCACACATAGTGAATTTGTAAAACGAAAAGTTTAAAAAAACGTACGAAAACGATCAAGAAAACAAAAAAACACGGGTAAAAATCACGGAGCGTATTTTCAAGCAGGCGTCGACACGGAGAGAGGAGCACAAATGCGTTGAATTCGTTAAATCTTACATGTTACATTGATATAATAGGCATATGTGCAGAGCAGCTGTCGTGAGTGTCCAGCTGCTACCTAGAATTTCAAAAATGCACGAAGTATCTACACACAATACCGAGCTATACATTTTTTTTCTATAGAACATTTTTCTTATATAAAACGACGCATGACGCGCGTACGCACATGCACCTCGCACGGAACGCACAGGCGGCCGGAGCTATGGTCACGTGATCTATGGTGTGGGAGGTCCGTCGCGAACGAAAACTGGTCGCCGCCGAGGTCCGGTCTCATTTTGAATAGACTATAGATTGTTCAATTCACTCGGAGTGTGCGAGCAAAAACCTTTAAGACTCGAAGATATTCCAGTAGATTTTAATTTTTGTATTTCCACTCCGTTAATTTCATATCAGATTTCAGAAAATAAAAATGCTAAGCCATTATTTGTAAAGTTGAATTCACCCTTCTCTGCTGTAATATCTGCAGGTATATTTATTTACCTTCAATGTAAAGATAGCTCTCGCAAGGCAAGTGTAAGCGTCCATATTTTGAATAGATATTCTAATTTCATCGTTATTGGATAAAGCTTTAGTCGAATACGGAAGGAAAGAGTGGTACTGCATTTGAGTTATTTTGCAATCTTCTTCATATCCGCCAGCTACGTCCAAATACATTTCATCCATGATTATAGAACTTTTAAAGAGCGTAAAAATGATAGATTGTTTTTGGTTAGGTTCTTTACAATCGGTGTACGTCTTGACGTTTTAATCTTGCTAGTAGAACTATTGATTTTCTTGATAACATTTCTTTTTATATAACTGTTGAACTTAATAGCCATTTTTATGTTTAATTTGTAAACGAATTGTGATTGGCTCCCCTCTTAAATTGATTAAGTTATTATCTTGATCTCTTAGCACTATATTTACTTTACTTATAGACGTGGAATTAAGCCGGTAGAAAACTAAATGTTTTGGAACTTCAATGATTTTATGTCCAGGCGGCGAAGACGGGAAAACTCGTGTATCGTCTGGCTCGGTATACCATTACTGAATGAACCAAAATTAGATTGCAATCTATTTTTATACAGTTAACTTTCATTATGTTAACTATCCGTTCAGATTCATGCTTTGTGTTTTCAGAGTAAACTTATTTTCAAAACCTAATATTTTGGATATATTATGTTCAATCGTGAAATCAATATCATGACTACACGTCATTGAACATTTTAATGTGCTGCTATCAGCCTTGAGTTGAAACAAAGTAACATGATTTGGTAAGAGTTTTTGAATCGTTAACTCCAAATTAATTATTTCATATGATCCCGTTGGTATAGTTACATTTACACATTTGCCGAGCGAATTGCGAAATCCTATCGTATTACAATCCGGTTCTATGTTTGGTATAGAATTATGTGTTTGCAGACTTAAAAGACATAGCTGCGATGTATTTTTTACTTCTAACGGTGGAAAAACATCACATGACATTTCCTTGGAATTACCATTTAATGTTATCGTGTACTTGATAAAAATTTCAAACACAAATGCCGGCAATTAAATGTGTTATAACGTTGATGCCTAGTGTAATTATACTGTATGTTACATCCACTGAGGTACGACTGTAGTTCTAGTGGAGGCGGTAGATTACCAAAACTGTCGTAGTATGTAACTTGTTTTCCAATTTTTTTATACGCTACCCAATGAGTTCCTGTACTTTTTTCAATGTCCAAATTGATAACCGCTGATTCTTTATGCTTTGGTCGTGGAGGTAACCTATCTCTAGAAAACACTCCGATGAAATGAGGTATTTTCATTATGCGCGCATGTTTTATAATTTCGTAATCATACAGAGCTCTTTTGGGTAACGTAGAAATTAGTTTTTTTGCAGATTTGGAGTTTTCTTTAAAGATTTACGGGTACCCTTTCTTTTATACGAACCACCTCCGTGTGGAGCGAGATATAGTCCTTTTTCTTTCTCTATTTTATACGTGCCGCCTTTATTAGGTGCGAGATATAATGCTCTGCCCAAATGCGAAGGTTCATTTCTATTAAATTCACTAACGGTTTTTACAACGTTAGCAATGCCACCTGTTAGCGCTCCGAGTGCAGATAAGCCAGCAAAAATTGGTATCAACGGTAACATACCACCAGTTTTCGGTATAGGTATGACACGAGGTACTCGAGATTTCTTGCCGTTTTTACGGAATATTTTTTTAGCTGCCGCAACACATTTTTTTGTTAATTTCATCAGGTTTTTTTCATTAATATTTTTTTTGAGTACATTTTTAGCCGCCTTTATTGTAGCTTTGAATCCACATCCTGCACCAATTTTACGTTTTGCCTTCATGCCCGTTGTGACTAACCACGCTGCAGCCTTTTCTTTTAAATTTGAGTCTTTTGACTTGAATCTATTCCAAGCCCTATTTTCTAATATATAATCTGCTTTTTGACGATCTGTCAAAGATTTGCTGTGATCATAAGCGATATCGTGTTCTTTACACGCCGAATCTAAAGGATTGATACCTTTATCACCACGATCCAACCGTTTTCTTAATTTTGTCCCCGGACCGCAGTACTGATAACCTAAAATGATAAATAAAAACACTATAAACTTGTAAAGTGATATTGTTAGTTTATGTGTGTGTGTGTGTGGTAGAGTTTATAATTCCCTGGTAAATGAAGTTCAAGTGGTAATTTATTTATAAGAGTGTTAATTATACCTCCGCCTTTATTCTTGTTGTTTCTTCGAACGGGTGACATCGTGTAATGGTCAGATTACAAAGATTACACAGCTATTTATACATAATCATTATATTATAATGAAGTTTGTAGATCAACAAATAAAACTTACAGTGGAAAATATCGACCCACCTACGACTCGTGAATCAAGACATGGAGCGCTTTTACCAAATACCTGTCGTGCTTTAGTTGTTGGTCCTTCTGGATGTGGTAAAACGAATTTAATTTATGCCTTATTGACTAATATCAATGGTATACGATTTCATAACGTTTATATATACTCGAAAACACTCGATCAACCTAAATATAAAATGCTTTGTAAAATTTTAAAAGATGTGGACGGAGTACAGTTATTCACTTTTCATGAAAACGATGAGGTTATCCCACCAGAAAAAGCATTACCAGATTCTGTTTTTATATTTGACGATATTTTATGTGAAAATCAGAATATTGTACGTTCTTACTACACGCGCTGTAGACATAACAACATTGATGTGTTCTATCTGGCGCAATCATTCGTACGCATACCAAAACAACTTATTCGAGATAATAGCAACATGATAATATTATTCAAGCAAGATGAGACTAATTTAAAACACGTTTACATGGAACACTGCTCTGGTGATATGAATTATCCCGAGTTTAAAGAGTTTTGTACTTTGTGTTGGAGTAAGGGGAGATTCAATTTCGTCGTAATAAGTAAGGACTGTGAACGTGACAACGGACGATATCGACACGGTTTTGACACGTTTGTCGTTATATAAAACACTATAGTACGATATTAACCATGGAAGACGATAGTACAGTGTTGAACGAATTAGTTATTGCTAAGGAAAACATTAAATGTAAATTTGAAGCATTAAAAAGAGGTGATGCCGACATTCAATCTTATGTATCACAAACATTTAAACCAATAATCGAGCCTCTGAACAAATTACATAACAATCGCCAACACCACAAACTTCCGAAGCAGGTAATGATAATGACATTTCGAATGCAATTGAAGATTTAGCTACCGATAATCGGACGGGAACTTACCGGTCATTAGAAGAATGTGAGAAAGATAAAATATATGGTCCAAGAAAAAATCTGATGGTGTTATTAAATTAGGTCATGAAGAAGTAAAATTTAAAAACAATGAAATAATTATCAATGATTCATCTTATCAGCTAACACCGGGGCTTGTTGAGTTATTGTTTTCTAGATATCCAATGCAATATACTGATAGTGATTTAAATACATATAAATCAATACTTATTCAAACATCGGCACATTTAACGCTGGATGGTACAAAAATTAAGCAAGGTGGTGCAAAGTATAAACAAATTATTTGTAAGCTATTTTCCTCGGGGACCGGTGTGCAATTACAAACGCATAATTTAGTATATTGGAATGATCCGAATGAGTTGGTTGATAGATTAAGACTTCTTTTAGCCTCTCAATCTGCGGGAAACACCGGAGTTTCAAACGAAATATTATCTATTTTTGAAGAACTCTATGAATCCGGTATACAAAGAAAATACCTAATGTCTAAACGTGATATAGCAATCGAACTTCACAGACCGGCTAGGAAAAATTATACTAGACGAACAGTAAATGTGTACGGAAAAAACGATTTATGGCAGGCAGACTTGGTCGAGATTATACCACTTTCAAAGAAAAACAATGGATACAAGTATATTCTCTGTGTGATTGACTGCTTCACGAAATTCGTCTGGGCTATTCCATTAAAAACAAAAACGGCTTGTGAAGTGACCGATGCCATGTCAAAAATACTTATAAGTAGATCGCCTAAACTGCTGCAGGTAGATAATGGAAAACAATTTTACAATTTGAAATTTGACATGTTAATGACAAAGCATAATATAAAAAAAGATAGCACATATTCAACGACGAAAGCTTGTTTTGTAGAAAGTTTAACCAAACTTTAAAACACATGTATAGAGAGTTTACTGCTCAGGTTTACATAATGGTTATCTATTTTACCCATCCTGATAGATAATTACAACAATCAAAAACATAGAACGATCGGGATGACACCAGTCCAGGCGGAAGAAAATCCTGCACTAGTGACTTTGAAACAACGCACAATCGTTAATAGGAAAATAAAATTTCTGTTGGAGAAAAAGTTTTTATATAAGCACTCAGAAAGGAGTTTTTTACAAAAGGTTTTACTAATTGGTCAACAGAAATATTCACAATAGTAAAAATAAAAAAAAAAACCACCCACTATCATTACACGATTATCATTATGAACCATAGCCGGTTGTTTTTAACACGAAGAAATATCTAAAACAATTTCCTAATGATTATTTAATCGAAAAAAATTATACGAAAGAAGGGTATCAGATATAATTTTTTTTAATGATAGGGTTTAACATCTCATAATCTTATATAAAAATGAATCGCAAAATTTGGTAAGCGCATAACTCAACAACGCCTGGACCGATTTCGCTCATTCTTTTTTTGTTTGGGTCGTAATTGTCAGGAGAAGGTTCTTACGGACGAAAAATTTGAGAAAGTTATCGGATTAGAGAAATATGACGAGGTGGTGATGAAATTACAGAGGCGCCATCTATCCAGCAAATAGTCAACTAAATTATTTTTGGTAGTCAATGGCAACCATTTAAATAAAATAAATCATTAATTTAAAATGTTTTTAAAAATGCATGCAAATAGACATACAAACAACGCAAATGTTCGCAAATGTTCGTTGAAGTCCAAGGATGGTTTTTACGGCTAGAAAAATTAGAATTATTGCTGGAAAAACCCTAAAAATAGCCCTTTTCTTTTTAAAATAGCCCTTCCTATAATATTTATAATATAATACTGATCGTATCCATGGCAACCAACAATCGTGTTTTGTGCAGAGTGTTTAGTTAGTTAGTGTTTGTTTAGTTCGTGATTAGTGAAAAAATAATTTATATTTGATATGCCTCCTATAAGACGAAGCAATTTAGGTAGAAGAACCAGAAATGCTACAAACCAAGCTAATTACCGATCTAATTCACAAACGCGTGAAGCGCGAGCAAGTTTGAATCGAGCTGCTTTTAGTTACGATGTGTCAATTGACTACAGTAACTACCAATGTGTTGTTATTGGTTCTATGAACTCGGTTTGCTCACACTGTAAGGCATTAAAATACAAAAACGAAGCCAATGGATTGTGTTGCGCAAATGGTAAAGTGAAATTGATACCATTGGATCCACCACCAGAACCATTGTACTCATTGGTTTCAGGAATAGGAACAGATTCTATACACTTTTTGACAAATATCCAACAATATAACAATTGCTTTCAAATGACTTCATTTGGGGCAACAAATGTAGTTCGGGAAAATTTTATGCCAACTTTCAAGGTATGTATTATAGCAGTTACTCATAATTATTTTAGCGAACAAAATTTTCTGTCACCAAAGTTAAGATGTGTCACTAATCTTCAATTCTTAATCATTACGAAATATATCACTTAGTCATCATATTATATTATGGTGTTTCAGTTTCAGTGACACTTTTATTATTTTTATATTTGATAGATATTAGTTAAAACTAAATATATACTTTTTAAGATCAAATATTATTTAAGTTTGATCACCGACAATCCATTAATTTATACCACACCATAATATATTTTTTTTATTTACAGATACAAGGGCAAATATATCATAGAGCAGGTTCACTGTTACCAGTGTCAGATAGCGACAACAAATTCCTGCAAATTTATTTTATGGGCAATTCACCACAAGAAATTGATCTGCGTTGTGCACATAACAATTTAGTAAAGAGGTCTATTGTAGAACAATTACAAACTTTATTTCATCAGCACAATCAATTGATTATATTGTTTAAAACTGCCCTGGATCTGATGCCATCCGATAATCACAAAATTGTAATCAGAGCTGATAAAACACCTGCAGGTCAACATACAAGACGTTTTAATGCACCAACTATTGATGAAGTTGCTATCGTTGTAGTTGGAGAAAACTTGGAATCCCGTGATATTGTTTTACGTCGTCGGAATGATCAATTACAACGTATAAAGGAAACACACCGCTCATATGATGCACTGCAATATCCCATTATATTTTGGCAAGGTGAAGATGGCTACGATTTCTCAATAAAAATGATAAATCCCATTGCAGGTAACTAAAATATTAGTTTAGCTATGGCGATAATATCTCAGTCATTATATTATGTATTTTAATTTTATATTTGAATGTTATTAAAACAAAATCTATTTACAGGTTCTGAAACCAACAAAAAAGTCAGTTCAATGAACTATTATTCATACCGCCTAATGATTCGGGAAAATGAAGATAATCACATATTGAAATGTCGGCGATTATATCACAAATATGTTGTTGACATGTATGTTAAAATTGAAACGGAAAGATTAACATTCATCAGGTTGAATCAAACCAAACTCCGATCTGAAGAGTATATTCACCTTCGAGATGCGATTAATACTGATGGAAATGCACAGAATGTCGGTCGGATGACTATTCTTCCAGCAACATACATCGGAAGCCCTCGGCATATGCACGAATATGCTCAAGATGCCATGTCGTATGTTCGTCATTATGGTACAGCAGATTTGTTCATCACATTTACATGCAATCCGCAATGGATAGAAATCAATCAGGAGTTATTCTCTGGGCAATCACCCATTGATCGTCATGATATTACAGCCAGAGTCTTTAGACAAAAGTTGAAATCTTTAATGGATTTCATCGTAAAACATAATGTGTTTGGTGAGACACGCTGCTGGATGTATTCTGTGGAGTGGCAGAAACGAGGATTGCCACATGCACACATTTTGATTTGGTTGGTTGAAAATATAAGGCCAAATGAAGTTGATGCAGTGATATCAGCTGAAATCCCTAATGTACAAGTAGATCCTGGATTGCATGAGGTAGTTATCAAAAACATGATACATGGTCCCTGTGGAACTCTTAATCAAAATTCACCGTGTATGATGGATGGTAAATGTTCAAAACGATATCCACGGACATTAATATCGGAAACAATTACTGGTAATGACGGTTATCCATTGTATCGTCGCAGATCGACAGCAGACAATGGAAAATCAACAATTGTCAAATTAAATCAACAAGATATTGAAATAGATAATCGTTGGATTGTTCCATATTCACCCATTTTATCAAAGACATTCAAAGCACACATCAACGTTGAATCTTGCCATTCAGTGAAATCTATTAAATACATTTGCAAATATGTAGCCAAAGGGAGTGATATGGCTGTGATTGGAATTGGTGCAGAGAATTCCAATGATGAAGTTACCCAATACCAAATGGGCCGCTATGTCAGTAGTAATGAAGCAGTTTGGCGAATATTTTCTTTTCCTATTCATGAGAGACACCCTTCTGTTGTTCACTTAGCTGTGCATTTAGAAAATGGACAAAGAGTGTATTTTACAGCACAGAACGCAGTACAAAGAGCTGCTCAGCCACCATCTACTACATTAACCAGTTTTTTTGAGACATGCCAAAACGATGATTTCGCACAAACATTGCTATATTCTGAAATGCCAAAATATTATACCTGGAATCAATCCTCAAGGAGATTTATACGACGGAAACAAGGAAAACCAGTTCCAGGATATACAGATGTATATTCCACCGATGCGATTGGCCGGATTTATTCAGTACATCCAAGCAATGATGAATGTTTTTACTTACGACTGCTATTAGTCAATGTACGTGGCCCAACATCATTCCAACAGTTACGAACTGTTGATGGTGAATTGTGTGTATCCTACAGAGAAGCCTGTCAACGTTTGCAATTGCTTGAAAATGACGCTCATTGGGATCAAACTCTCAATGATGCTGTAATATCATCACACGCTCATCAAATACGAACATTGTTTTCTATAATCATATCTACATGCTTCCCATCAAACCCAATTGATTTGTGGATCAAGTACAAAGATTATATGTGTGATGATATTTTGTATCAAATACAGAATAGAATGGGAAATCCAAATATACAAATCAGTGAAGAAATTTACAATGAAGCATTGATTTCAATTGAGGACATGTGCTTGATAATGTCAAACAAACTATTAATTCAATTAGGCCTGACCGCGCCCAATCGTCCAATGCATGACGCTTTTAACCAAGAGTTGCATCGAGAAAGACTGTATGATCTCAACGATTTGAAAGAATTAATTCAAACAAATCTTCCACTGTTAAATGAACAACAGAAGTATGTATTTGAAACTCTTATGAAAGTAACAAATGATGAAACTGGAGGGATTTACTTCTTAGATGCACCTGGTGGTACAGGAAAAACTTTTTTGATTTCATTAATATTAGCAACAATTCGCTCACAAAATAAAATTGCACTTGCACTCGCTTCGTCGGGAATCGCAGCAACTTTGCTTGAAGGTGGTCGAACAGCCCATTCAGCACTAAAATTGCCATTAAATATGCATAGCAATGAAACTCCAACCTGCAACGTTTCGAAGAACTCTGCAATGGCAAAGGTTTTGCAGCAATGTAAATTGATTGTTTGGGATGAATGCACGATGGCACATAAAAAATCTTTGGAGGCTTTGGACAGAACCTTAAAAGATCTACGGAGCAATAATAACCGATTTGGTGGTGCAATGATTTTATTAGCAGGAGATTTTCGTCAAACATTGCCGGTGATTCCACGATCAACGCCAGCTGATGAACTCAATGCATGTCTAAAGTCCTCCAGTTTGTGGAAACATGTCAAAGTACTTCATTTAAGCAAGAATATGCGTGTCGAGTTGCAAAATGACCAATCTGGAAACATATTCTCTAAACAACTCATTGACATTGGTAATGGCAATTTCCTATAGACATGTTGACTGGCTGCATTAACTTTCCTCTAAGTTTTTGTCAGTTAACTCGATCAAAAGATGAACTTATTCAGAAGGTGTTTCCAGATGTTTCTCAAAATTACAGAAACCATGATTGGTTGAGCGAACGAGCTATACTGGCTGCAAAAAACATAGATGTAAATGAATTAAATTTCAAAATTCAAGAACAAATTACAGGCGAATTGATGATATATAAATCAGTTGATTCGGCTACTAATCAAGATGATGTAGTCAACTATCCACCGGAATTTTTAAACTCGCTGGATTTGCCAGGATTGCCACCTCACAATCTTCAATTAAAGGTTGGATCGGTGGTTATAATGTTGCGAAATATCAACCAACCGCGTCTTTGCAACGGTACACGGTTAGCGATAAAAAAATTACTAAACAATGTGATAGAAGCAACTATACTCAAAGGAAAGTATAAAGGAGAAGATGTTCTCATACCGCGCATCCCAATGATTCCGACTGATGTGCCATTTGAGTTTAAACGACTACAGTTTCCAGTGCGTCTTGCTTTTGCTATGACTATAAACAAGTCACAGGGGCAATCATTAAGTGTTTGTGGTATTAATCTAGAAAACCCATGTTTCTCACATGGTCAATTGTATGTTGCCTGTTCCCGTGTTGGAAAACCATCAGATTTGTTTATCTATGCGCCAGGTAATCAAACAAGAAACATCGTATACCACAAAGTACTACAATGATAATAATAATAATTATGATTCACATGATTAACAATAAAGCGATTACTTACTTTTAAATCATGACAGAACCGTCACCCTGGTGATAGGGCGTTGTGAATAAAAAATAATTAAATAAAACTATAACAGTTAAAACTATAACTACTTACTTTTAAATCATTATATATGTTTTATTTAATTATTTTTTATTCACAACGCCCTATCACCAGGGTGACGGTTCTGTTCAGGAGAATTTTTTAAAATACGTAGGCACAAAAACTGCCACATTACAAATCTTTCGTCGTGAATTCGACGTAATATTAGCACTATCAATAAGATTAAATTAAAAATTAACACACGGCATACGAAAATGCAAAAAAAGAAAGTAACACACGGGCAACGCCGGTGTCGGGTCAGCTAGTATTAATATATATTCTATAATTTATTGTTAAGGCATGTAAATATCTGTTGATTTTGTTTTTATTAACATTATACCGTGTTATATATTAATACATGTATTGTATTACATATTTGCAAATGTATTTAATAGATCACTGAATGGCAAGATTCAACGTTGATGTGTCTTTGATGTCTTTGATAAAATGGGTGAATAGGAACAATCCAACGATTATCTATTTCAATATCTTGTTGATTTAATTTGACAATTGTTGATTTTCATTGTCTGCTGTCGATCTGCGACGATACAATGGATAACCGTCATTACCAGTAATTGTTTCCGATATTAATGTCCGTGGATATCGTTTTGAACATTTACCATCCATCATACACGGTGAATTTTGATTAAGAGTTCCACAGGGACCATGTATCATGTTTTTGATAACTACCTCATGCAATCCAGGATCTACTTGTACATTAGGGATTTCAGCTGATATCACTGCATCAACTTCATTTGGCCTTATATTTTCAACCAACCAAATCAAAATGTGTGCATGTGGCAATCCTCGTTTCTGCCACTCCACAGAATACATCCAGCAGCGTGTCTCACCAAACACATTATGTTTTACGATGAAATCCATTAAAGATTTCAACTTTTGTCTAAAGACTCTGGCTGTAATATCATGACGATCAATGGGTGATTGCCCAGAGAATAACTCCTGATTGATTTCTATCCATTGCGGATTGCATGTAAATGTGATGAAAATCTGCTGTACCATAATGACGAACATACGACATGGCATCTTGAGCATATTCGTGCATATGCCGAGGGCTTCCGATGTATGTTGCTGGAAGAATAGTCATCCGACCGACATTCTGTGCATTTCCATCAGTATTAATCGCATCTCGAAGGTGAATATACTCTTCAGATCGGAGTTTGGTTTGATTCAACCTGATGAATGTTAATCTTTCCGTTTCAATTTTAACATACATGTCAACAACATATTTGTGATATAATCGCCGACATTTCAATATGTGATTATCTTCATTTTCCCGAATCATTAGGCGGTATGAATAATAGTTCATTGAACTGACTTTTTTGTTGGTTTCAGAACCTGTAAATAGATTTTGTTTTAATAACATTCAAATATAAAATTAAAATACATAATATAATGACTGAGATATTATCGCCATAGCTAAACTAATATTTTAGTTACCTGCAATGGGATTTATCATTTTTATTGAGAAATCGTAGCCATCTTCACCTTGCCAAAATATAATGGGATATTGCAGTGCATCATATGAGCGGTGTGTTTCCTTTATACGTTGTAATTGATCATTCCGACGACGTAAAACAATATCACGGGATTCCAAGTTTTCTCCAACTACAACGATAGCAACTTCATCAATAGTTGGTGCATTAAAACGTCTTGTATGTTGACCTGCAGGTGTTTTATCAGCTCTGATTACAATTTTGTGATTATCGGATGGCATCAGATCCAGGGCAGTTTTAAACAATATAATCAATTGATTGTGCTGATGAAATAAAGTTTGTAATTGTTCTACAATAGACCTCTTTACTAAATTGTTATGTGCACAACGCAGATCAATTTCTTGTGGTGAATTGCCCATAAAATAAATTTGCAGGAATTTGTTGTCGCTATCTGACACTGGTAACAGTGAACCTGCTCTATGATATATTTGCCCTTGTATCTGTAAATAAAAAAAATATATTATGGTGTGGTATAAATTAATGGATTGTCGGTGATCAAACTTAAATAATATTTGATCTTAAAAAGTATATATTTAGTTTTAACTAATATCTATCAAATATAAAATATAATAAAAGTGTCACTGAAACTGAAACACCATAATATAATATGATGACTAAGTGATATATTTCGTAATGATTAAGAAATTGAAGATTAGTGACACATCTTAACTTTGGTGACAGAAAATTTTGTTCGCTAAAATAATTATGAGTAACTGCTATAATACATACCTTGAAAGTTGGCATAAAATTTTCCCGAACTACATTTGTTGCCCCAAATGAAGTCATTTGAAAGCAATTGTTATATTGTTGGATATTTGTCAAAAAGTGTATAGAATCTGTTCCTATTCCTGAAACCAATGAGTACAATGGTTCTGGTGGTGGATCCAATGGTATCAATTTCACTTTACCATTTGCGCAACACAATCCATTGGCTTCGTTTTTGTATTTTAATGCCTTACAGTGTGAGCAAACCGAGTTCATAGAACCAATAACAACACATTGGTAGTTACTGTAGTCAATTGACACATCGTAACTAAAAGCAGCTCGATTCAAACTTGCTCGCGCTTCACGCGTTTGTGAATTAGATCGGTAATTAGCTTGGTTTGTAGCATTTCTGGTTCTTCTACCTAAATTGCTTCGTCTTATAGGAGGCATATCAAATATAAATTATTTTTTCACTAATCACGAACTAAACAAACACTAACTAACTAAACACTCTGCACAAAACACGATTGTTGGTTGCCATGGATACGATCAGTATTATATTATAATATTATAGGAAGGGCTATTTTAAAAAGAAAAGGGCTATTTTTAGGGTTTTTCCAGCAATAATTCTAATTTTTCTAGCCGTAAAAACCATCCTTGGACTTCAACGAACATTTGCGAACATTTGCGTTGTTTGTATGTCTATTTGCATGCATTTTTAAAAACATTTTAAATAATGATTTATTTTATTTAAATGGTTGCCATTGACTACCAAAAATAATTTAGTTGACTATTTGCTGGATAGATGGCGCCTCTGTAATTTCATCACCACCTCGTCATATTTCTCTAATCCGATAACTTTCTCAAATTTTTCGTCCGTAAGAACCTTCTCCTGACAATTACGACCCAAACAAAAAAAGAATGAGCGAAATCGGTCCAGGCGTTGTTGAGTTATGCGCTTACCAAATTTTGCGATTCATTTTTATATATAAGATTATGTACACTGTATAACATTTTTTAACATTTAGTTGTTCAAATTGTACATTGTATAAAGTATTTAAAAAATGGTATGTTTATAATGTTTAAGATTGTATTCTATTAATTAAATAAACAATAATAATAATAATAATAATATTTTAGCATTGTTGAATTATTTTTCTATATAACATGGTATAATATTATTAAAAATAAAATCACACAGATATTTACATGACAATAACAATAAATTATAGAATATATATATATATATATATATTATGTACACAGTATAATAATTTTTAACATTTAGTTGTTCAAGTACCCCCATGGTAACGTTTCTATTATGTCACCTTCCGAATACATAGCCATCCGTTTGTCGTATTCCATTTTGAAAGTTTTTGATGTAAATGTTGTTGCTAATTGCTTAGTTTTAGAATTTCGGGTTATTTGTTGAAATTGTAGTTGTACCTCCTTTATTTCGTCGTTCATTATTTTCTTCATACTGTCCATATTTAATTTTTGAATATTTTCATAACTAAGTGTAAATCATTTTATTTTTGTTGTTGTCCGGTTTTCGTTATCTGTGTGTGCTATACTTTTAGGACCAGTCGACACCCAGTCTGTTATATGTACACCTGGACCTAGTTCATCAGTCCATTCACCTAGCATGCACCCTGTCTTTACTTCGACATCATCGAAAATATAAAATACGCTATCTGTGTCGTAATACACTACTTTCTCACCGAGATTGTCCAACATGTTATACAATCTTAATCTGGCATTTGATGTTGTGAACGCTGCTATGTAAATGTTGGTATTATGCTCGTTTCCGACGTATTCGTTAATTTGTTTATAAGAAACTTCGACTAAATCATCCGTCAAAAACACTATGTTTTCAATTTCTAGTTTACTGTCCAACAATACTTGATACCATCTGTCCGGTTTTGATATGATCTCGGTTTTTGTTTGATTAGGTCTTTGTCCAAACTTACCCCAAAACGAATTTAGGCATATTTTAGCAAGTGCTCTTAATCCAGGATTTTCTTTTATATTTTCTACATCCAAATCGATTCCCACTGCATTTTTTACTGCTAAAATATAATCATTAACTGTTCGATAGTCATTTTTCCAAGAGCTAGTTTCTAGCTTAATTTTTAAAAATCGTTTTATATATTCCTTAAACAATGTATTAGATTTTTTTTTCAAAATGTTGCACTTCATAAATTTTTAGTATTTTATAACCTTTCTCTATAGCTTTTTGCACTTCGTCTGTGGTCCAAGTTCCTGTAAGTGACTTCTGATCAGCGTTGTGTGTACACTGTCTAATTTTATCAAGATGACATTGATTACAAAGTGTAAATACTAATTTTTTAGAATTTATCGGAAGTACGGGATGATATAAATTAGTCGGTGGTAATAATTTGCATTTGATAAAACCATACCAATTTGATTCCGAATATTTTTTAATTGATGGATTAAAAATCTTTTTAGGATGGCCGACGGGGTAATTATCATAATGCATTACTGTCGGGTATAAACTGCATACATCGATGTATTTAATTTTTTTATTTTTAACCATTAATTTTGTAGCGTTAGTTCTTCCTCCGAAAAACGCATCTCGTGGGTTTAGTGGCTCAATCACATCATCTGGATATTGCATAATTTGTTTATAATCGGCGTGCTTTCTCCATTTACAACTCCATATTTCTTCAACTTGGTACCCATTTTCTTTCAATTGAGTTGTCCGTCTAATTGTGTTGTTGTATAAATCGGTCATGGAGTGTTTATTAACGGGGTTTGTATCATTAGGGTTGAAGCAATCCGGACAGCCATGTTAGAAACATCCATGATACTGATATACTTTTTTTTCCGACACATCATAACCGTCGACTTTAGTACCGCATATGACAGCTTCTCCGCCGTTTAATGCATGCTTTATATTTTTATTTCCATTTAATATTTTGCTTTTCAACCACTTGATTGATTCGTCTGAAAATTTCTCTTTTTTCACATTTTGAACGACTGCTATAGTGGAATTGGACAAGTCGCTCTGCCGATAAATTGCCATACATACACTCGCAATGGTTATGTATTTAAAGGGGTCAATGTTGCACACGTCTAAAAATTGTTTTCTGAGTTCTAAACATCCTCTTCGTAGAATGTCAACGTCCGAATTACAATATTCTTCCAACTCTTTTTTGAAATTAAATGTATAATTGTTATTTGTCATTTCACCATGCCAATTTATAAAAGCTGTTCTTTGTTTCGTTGTCATAGTATTATAGCCGTAATAAGATTTGTTCGGTAAAGGTCCTATATAACATTGATTTTCTGGAGTATTGAAAAAATGTGGAAAGTATCCTTTTTTCGCTTCTGTAAGTCCAAACGTTTTTGGGAAGTCAGATAGTTTAGACTGTATAAAATTAAGGCTATAGATGAATTTTATGTTCAAGCCCCCTTCTTTTATTTCGAGCATCATAACTTTTGTCCCGTTACGAATTATTTCGTATTTGACTGTTGGCATGTATTTTAAAATGTATTGTATTATAAAATATGTATCGTATGATTTTGAATTGTGTGCTATGTATGTTGTTCCTTTCATATCTTTACTTAGTGCCCATTTGCAAAATTTATCATTAGCCGTGGCCACGTCATCTGTCGAAAACACATATTTTGTACCTTCAAAATTGTGCGCAATTACCATATTTGGTATGTGTGTTCCTGTGTTTTGTTGGGCTTCGTAATCGAAAAATATATAATTCGTTGTGAACGTACAGTCTTTCCGTTTTTCTGATGATTTGTTGTTACAAACGCAGGCTTCCACACAATATCCTCCTTTTCCTATTTTTCGTTGCATAAAACATTCATGTATACACAATTTGATGTTTTCTTGTTTGCAATTATGGCATTTTCCATATCCGCAAACGCTACTGTGTGTGTGGTCATTTCTTTGTACGATTAAATTACATCCACTGCATTTATACTCCTTATCGCAAACATTTCTATGTTTTCTTAAACATTCGACATCGACACAGTAACGGTTGCACTCTTGACAAAAAATTTTTTCTTTTCTGAAGTCATGGATATGATATTTTTCGTTACACAGCTTACACTTTAGCCCGGGTCATTTTTTACACACGTGTTTATTTTTATTATTATTATACCCCGTATCACATAATTCGCAGTAGTATACACGTTCCTTAAGCGAAGGCATGGAATAAATAGTATGAAAATGATCATTTTTTTTCAATAGATAAATCTTAATTCTATTTTCATTTCCCGAGTAGTCGATTTCACAAAAATTATCCATATTCACGACTTTCACTTGAATGTTCAACAATTTTTCGACATTTTCTATATCGCGGTAGGTAAACGGTCGGTTATCAAATATTTTTAATTTTTGACATAATTGCTTTGTCAAACGTGTTTGTATATTATTTCTGCCATTCCGTAGGTATTTTATTTGGCTATCGGTTAATTTATGTCCCAATATATCAGCAGTCTTGTACGATAATCCAACTAAAATAGCACGGGGGCAACATAATTCATCTTGATTATTAATTTCTGTTACACATCTTTTGTTTTTGGTAAAAAGATTCAAGTATTCCCAAGACGGTTTAGGTTTACCACCTTTAGGCATTATAATAACTTGAAAACTGAATACCGTTTCGTTAATATTCACAGACTGATCCGATGTTAATATACTACAAATTTTATTTAAAATTTTCTGCCCTGAGATATTGGATGTCATGTTACCTGTGGATATTGGCGAAAAAAACTTCGGATTGTCTGCGTGCATATTAACAATGTCCCCATCAGTAAAATTTGTAATTGTTTTAATATTTGTTATCATATTTTCTAAACCATCCTCTAATAGTGCGTTTAAACTAACTATATCTAAATTTCCGGCACAGGTTTTAATGTTATACTATAGTCAATCATATAAGCATTATATTTTTTTATAAATCTATTTTTCTTATTATAAATGCTGAACAAATTTGATTCTAAAAGTGAAGTTTCAGTTGCTGGTTCTATTAGTTTCGCTTTTTTTCTTTTTTCTTTTGTTCCGACCGTGGTGCCAACGTGTACACGCTTACCTAAAAAATGTACACATAATATATAATATAAGCGTTTCATACAAATGTTAATTAAATACTTTTGTTAGACGT